>NW_026858847.1:0-189561 GCF_026571515.1 Ruditapes philippinarum
GAGCCCTTTTGGGAAGTGCAGATTATGACCAGACACTAAATTGATAACCCTGTTTCACCTTTAAAAGTTTAAATTTCTAAATGTGCACCTTGGCCATGGTGTGTTGATTTTGTATGTAATACTTAGTAGATGATCTTACATTGTTAACATTTCTGACAAGTTTTGTTTTCAAAATCCCTTTCAGTAACACAAAAATATGGACTGAAAAACATATAACAAATGTTAACCTTCACCCTCTAAATGTGTTTTAAACCTGAAGCCTGAGGGCCTTTCGCGTTTGCATTACACATCACCTCAATAGGTTAAATATTTCTGTACAATTTCTTGTTATAATTGAAAGATTTACAGACAAGACAAAATATTCTAATTGACAGAAAGATTTTCAAAAGAAATTGACATTTGACCACGTTTTGTGTAACCTTGTATTTCCGGTCCCATATAATCACTCGCATAGCATACTGCTTCATTAGGGTAAATAGTTGTCCAAGAATTTTACAATGTTGATGAAATTAAAAAAGTTGTTGAAAGATAAATCTGAACGCCCTTGGAAAATTTATTTAGGGGTAAAGTTAATGTGCTATATATGTCTTTTTGATATTTTTAACATTTGCCCCTTAGTTTTTAAAAAATCCCTAAAAAGAAAAAATTAAATTAAGAGGAAAATATTTGCACACCAAAAACGTCACACCATCATCAGATAGGAAAAACCAATGCTTTTAAAAATGCGGGAACTTCAAAGTGAAAAAAACTGGTAATACTTCTTCAGACCATCAAACAGACAGGCCGAAAAAAAATAGATTTGTTCCCAAAAATTCAATTTGGAAACATTAGTTTTTACAAAATTTTCCCTCATGACTTACGAAACAAAAAATTAAATTTATGGCATGTTATAAATAAATTGCACGAAAGTAAATGTAAAGTGTTGACGACTGCGTATGTATATAATTAAATTTCATTAAGTAAATTTTAAATGTTGTATTATTGACAGATCTATGAATTAAAAAAATGTTTAAATGACACTTATGAAAGGACAAAAAGGACGATTTTTGTAGACATATGGTAGGAAGTCCCATTACATTTTTAATGAGAAGTATATAATTTGTATAATAATAAAAACGTTAACAATGAACTTATAACATAATAACTTACTCTCTGACGAAACATTTTGCAAACTGAAAACATTTTCCTCGTTTCCATTACATGGATTTTCTCTCGTCGTAATTGCAATTGTATCATCTTTTGCGTGTGGTACTGAAACTTTCATCCGCGTTTGACCGAGTTCAGCAGATATACTTTTACCACTTCTATCTGTTTCTTGGGATCCTTTTGTAGTGTGCATCATCTGTGTTTCTGTAACAAATGTATTAAACTATTTAAGTTAATGATTTGCTTTTTCATGAAATTGCATAGCTTTTGCTTTTTAAAAGAATTGAATTTGGTTTTGCATTTTTAGAAATGATAATTCAGCTTTCCGTCGTGTTGGAATTAATTATAAAATGAAAAGAGTGCAAATGACACATATGCCTTACCTATGAAACGAAGAACTCATGGGGCAGTCCAATTCAGAGTTTTATCTTTGAAAATAAAATTTAACTTACTTGTGACCATGACCTTTGTGGTTAAAATCTTGTTTTTTTAAGGACACTTACTTTCAATTTCTAACAAATTTGTACCAAGTAATTTTACAATCAGTTGATGTAATTAACAAAGTTGTTGATAAGATAAGATACTGAAACTGACCTTGGCATATTAGTTAGGGGTCAAGTTCATGTGCATGACATACTGTCTTTTGATAGTTAACATTTGTCCCAAGTTCTTTCAAAATGCCTCAAAGTAAAAATTAAATTAAGACCGGACAATATTTTGCACACACTGTACACCGCTCACACACATGCACTCAGATAGGTAAACACCATGCCATTTAAAATGCCAGGAACTTCAAAGTGAACAAAAACTGGTGCATACTTACTTACAGACCATCGAACAGACGATTTTTGTAGACATAAGGTAGGAAGCCCCATTACATTTTCAATACAAAATATATATTTTGTATAATAATAAAAACGTTAACAATGAACTTATAACATAATAACTTACTCTCTGACGAAACATTATGCAAACTGAAAACATTTTCATCGTTTCCATTACAGGGATTTTCTCTCGTCGTAATTGCAATTGTATCATCTTTAGCGTGTGATACTGAAACTTTCAACCGCGTTTGACCGTGGTCAGCAGATTTACTTTTACCACTTCTATCTCTTTTTCGGAGCCCTTCTGTAGAGTACATCTTCTGTGTTTCTGTTACAAATGCATTAAACTATTAAAGTCAATTTCTTATTAAAATATATTGTACTTATTTGAAATTGCAAAGTTTGAACTTTTACAATTTGTTTTTAGTGTTGTTATTCTAAGCTAGTACACTTTCAATCCAGAATTTTGCCTTTTAAAGTTAAATTCATCTTAACAGTGACCTTGACCTTTTTGCTTGAAAACGACATTTTCTTAGTTTGGTAGACATTTGATTAAATTGCTTTTAAATTCACTTGCGGATTGGCAGAGTGGATGACCAAATACTTAACACCATGGCCTTTGAGCTAGGAATGTGGGACATGTGCATGATTTATTTTATTTAGTGGTAAATATGTGTGCCAAGTTATGTCAAATTCCCTTTATGTTACACAGAGTTATGAACTGAAAATATTTTAAACTATTAACTTCTAAAGATGACCTTAATCTTGGAGTTAAGGCATAAGTCATTCGCTTGGCACATCGTTGCTTGATGGTGAACATTTATGCTAAGCTATTTTAATACCCCTGAATTCTTTTCATAAGAATTTAATATTTATAGTACACTTTGTTATTTAAGAAAATCCAACTTTCATATTTAAATGTTGATTATAATTCATCAAAATGCAACAAGTTACCAGTTTATGGAAATAAAATCAGGTTATTCATCTGGCAAATTTTGCTGAATTTGACTTATTATTTAAATAGAAATATACACATTGAAGTTGGTAAGAAGATAGCAATTTTGTTAAAAGTGTATATAAGTATGTAGACATTTGTGTAAACAGAATGACTTACTCTCTGACGAAACATTACGAAAGTTAAACACGATTTCATCATCTACTATATATTGTCCCTCTCTCCATCCATTATCTGGGTTATCATTGGGATATTTAGCTGTTGAAAATATTATTTGAGAAAATTGACCTCCGTCAGATAATGGTTTATACAATTCTTACTTCGACATTCTAATAGAAATATGAAAGTATTTCTTTTATAATTATGAAACTAGATTTATATGTGTTACTAAAACAGAAATGTGGAAGTGTTAAAAAGTATACAATACTATGAAGATATATACATTTTCACGAACTAAGCATTGATATATTTAAGTCAAGTTTACAGTGTTGTTTGCCAATTAGCACAAATATGGCAAAAGACTCTTAACACTGCATATGCAACACATATGGTTATAGTCAGTATCTGAAAATTAATGATTATATTTCATGTAACAAATCCGGAAGGAATATAGTATTTCCTAAACCAGTGTTGCTGTTTAAGCTGGAACGTACTTTGAAGATAAAGACCTGTACGTAGAGCTAAACACCAGTCAATCATATATGTATTATTGAAGGATTTAGATCTATGAAAAAGTAAACAAACCGAAAGAGAGTGAGGTGTGGTATTCTACTTCTGCATGAGTCGTCTTATTATTTTTTACGTTAGCTTCTGTACCATCTTCTTTCACATAAACACATGTATTCGCTCCTGAAAAAAAAATGAAACACTTATAACTATTGTATTGATTTTACTAGATAAGATTACAATGTCTTTAAACAGTATTTTTGTTGTGGTTTTGTACATGGCACCTCTCATCACTGTGCTAAATCATTGTATGAGTTTCTATTTAGTTTCTTTCAATATATTTTCAATTGTGTTCCAGATATCAAAAAGTAACGAAGGGCAACACTCAATAATAACGGAAAATAAGTTAGACTCTTTCCAAATATACTCCCACTCAATGTTTATTAAATCTAAGTAAAATCGTAAAACAATTACTCACATCGATATTGAAGAGATTTGTGTTGAAGGGTGTCGTTGTTAGTGTTTAAATGGAAGGGACTTTCTTTTGCTACTGCATGAAGATATATTATCAAAAAACATCAAATAGTTCAGGTCAAGTCATACTTAGGATCAAGCAATAAAATGCGGATTTCTATATATCCCCTTCGTTTTGATGGTATAAAAAATTACATATATAGACAAACTTGACAGATATACTAGATATTCTGCCATATATTTATTTCATTACTAAAAATTCACCCAAATATCTTATATATATACCACACCTCACTTTCTTTCGTAATATTTATTGGCTATTGAAATTATCAAGGTAAACACCGTAACGTTTTAAAGATATACACTGGCTTTATCATTATATGTATATAGTGATAAAATCACAAGTCATGTTAAAATCTTTGGTACTGTTTTGTAGTAACTCTCTGTAAGTTAAGTGTAGGTTTGAAACTGCATTACTTCAGCGTTGCGTCATTTTCTCAACACATTGAAGTTAAATTAAAGACCTCGGAATGATCTCGCATGGACAACCTGAACAAACCCTTTCAGAAATTTGTATTATTGCAATTTGCAACATGAGGTATATAATTTCAAAGTTACAGAAAAGAAACTGTTTTGGAATATTTAAATATTACCTTTGTCTATTTTCCGTAGCAGAACTGTACACTCCTGAAGGTATACAAAAGCTTGAATATTGTTTTTAGAATTAATATTGATATGATAATGCAGCTATTAAGATTTGATATTAGCCTAAAATTCGAAATAGTTTTACAGACTTATGCTGATTTAGAATCCAAGAATGGTTATTGAATTACTTTTAACACAATTTATTGCATTAATTACATGTAACATAATTATACAAAGCAGTATACGAAATAAAGGAAAATGGTTTGGCAAGTATTTTTCAACATTGCATTTAGCTCTTCACATTCTGTAATATGTTTTTGAATATTGGTTTTGAATCATTATTTTTTTCCAGATTCATGTATTTACATCATATATCAATGCTATTTGGATTTAATCCGCAATAATTATTTTATATAAAACAGTACAAATGATTATATCAAAAGTGGTTTGATACATTTATGTGCGTATTGCAACTAGTTTCCTACTGTATTCCTAAAAATTCTTTCGCGCTAAGTTAGCATGTTTCGTCGCTAATGTTTGTTTCCGTGAAAAGTAACATGTACCAAATCCGCAAACATTTGTAGCTTCAATTACATTAATTATCATTATATCATTATGAAGTACAAAGATTTAGTATGCATTACTTTAATTTATGCTAAACAGATACACATAAAAAGGTAAAATTTCCATTTGCCAAAAGGTTTAGCTTTTTGATATTTAGTCTTATAATACATGTTATTTACAGTTTGCATACTTTGTATGCAGGTAATTTTACTCGCTAAAAACGAAGGTGTTATTGTTTTTTACTAGAACAATGATATGGATTTGCATTTCCTGACATTTTTAACAGGTAAAATTTATTTCATTCCAACAATGAGTTTGTTTTCGGATAGTCAGTTCAATAATAAAATACACAATTTTCTTAACTTAACGTTAAGACTTCAAATGCAAATTAAAAGCAATGAAAAAAGTTGTTAAATGAAATTTTATTTTTCTTGTATCAGAGAATTACGTCAGAAAGGTATTTATACCTTACATATAAATTGTTTATTGGTACAATTTAAAGCTTTTGCCTTACTCTTGTCTTCTGGATGTCGAAAGAACAAATACAGAAACGTAATTTTGATATAAGTAATATACATGCTTTATGCCCGAACGACTTAATATTCGCGAAATTCGCGGCTACTATGTTTTCGCGAAAGTTTATCTCCGAGAAAACGCCATACTTATGAAAACCGCGAACGAAAGACTCTAGGAATACAGAATATAATGTTCGGTAAACACATCAAAGGGGTCAATAACTGTTTACAGTTTTATGTTAAATCCCCCAGTTAATCATTTTATCGATGCCAAAATTGCGTGAGAATTGAAAAACTTTATTTACCTGGATTGAATGATTCAAAATCTGTTCAGTGAGTGAACACGGCGACTGCAATAAAATAAGGTGTTCATGTTTATTTCGGGGAGCAAAAAAAAAAACATTGTGACCTCGATATTAGTAATTAACAATTTAATATGAAATCAATAAATAACAATATCATGTACTGCTGATCATGTTCATACATTTACATTCTTCAAGTGTTTACAATATCTAATGTTCACATGTTCATAAGTTTACATAAAACATACTTCATATTGCCTTCTATCCATTTTACTTCATAAACATTATGCATTCCAATGTGTTCGTAAAATTACGTGTAACATGCTTTAACCCTTATGTCTGTAAAAACACACTCAAGTAAGCTTCGCATCTCAGAGAGACAATTAAATAAAAACTCACATTTTGTGTCCGTCTCCATGGCAAATCTTCAACTCCGTAGTCAAAACGTATTTCTTCGTCTTTTGAAATATTTCTACATGCAAATAAGGCAACATGTGGTCTTGTACCAACATATACAACTTTGGGTTCTGCATTCTTTAATTCCCCTGTGCCATCGTTTACGTATCGACCATATTGTGTAGAAAATGTAGCGTCTATGCTGAAAGAGCGCAAAGAGAAACGTCTAAAACAAGTTGTTGGTTAATGGATATCGCTTAAAAAGTTAAAATAATATTCCCTGAAGCTACACATGTGCCAATGTACGATCAAGAGGCAAAACGTATTTTTAGCATCAGTGAACTACCTAGAGACAGCAATATGGTCATTAATGCATCACTTAGTAATACTTAAATTACTCTAATATCTTTAAAATTATTCCTCTAACAAGAAGTATAAAGTATCTGACATCATATGACATCAAAGGGAATAATTAAAACAGAAAGGAGCGCAATTATTATTCATCGACGATGTACTTTCACCTTGTAATTGTGGGAAAGTTTCGATAGCTAAGGAATTATACTTATGACAAGCATTTTTAATTATTTAGAAGTAAAGGGGTGTTAATTATAAACGCAATCAGATAGATATACCTAGTTTTTCACTGTGTGCAGTAGTACTAGTACTAGTACACGTTTTTAATGTTTTACTAAAGATATATATTTTTTTAACAAGTCAAGCAGAGTTAATGTTCTTTGATACGATACTGCACTTCCTTTCAGTGGTACTTAAGGGCTTCCTGTCATTGCTCCCTTCCACTGTATGAAGTTTCATTGAAATATTGACACCTTAAGAGTTATACTCTTGACAGACATTATTTAGTAAGCCATAAGAAGATAACAAGTTAAAATAAAAAAGGTATAACTATCATTCTCAAAAATTACAATTCCCCCCACTTATCTTTATAACTGTGTGAAATTTCAATGAAATATAACGAATAGTTTAGGAGATTTACTCCGGAATAGCAGTATTGAATATCAGAAAAGGGAAATCATTCAAATATTAAGCAAGTATACTTATGGTTTTTCGGCACTGCAGTTCCTCTTACTGTGTGAAGTTTCAATGATATATCATAGATAGTTTTTGAGTTATGCCTTGGACAAGAATTATCAAGTGTCATAAAGAAATATATTGAAATATAAGTATAGTAGAATTATGTTTTTACACTGTACATTCTCTAAGTGATTACTACATGAAGTGTCAGTGAAATATAAATCTTAACACCGGACAAGCATTATTTAGTATAACTAAGTGAAATAATTCAATGATTTTAGCAAGAAATTATCGTGGTTCTTTGACACTGCACATTCTCTCTCTCTGACATCTATCAAGTGTGTGAATTTTCAAAAACGCATCATTGATGACTAAGGCAAGCATTATTAAGTATCAATAAGGAAGGGAAAAATAAGGAAGGTAGAATTAAGGTACTTTCATCACTGTTTGAAGTTTAAATCAAATTTATGTTATACTTATGTCAGTAGCGCGCCGGACGGACAGCCCGAAAGACGGACGGAAGGATTGTCAAGGCGGCGACTACACGCTACCTCCTTCGCGAAGCATAAAAAATTGACAATGTATCACACTGCTACAATTGGAAGATTCAGAGTCTAAAATTCTTTAGTATAACTACTGTGTTTAAAGTCCACTGATGAGTAGAACTATTCCGTAAAACTTGCTGAACATTCAAGATAGAAAAAGACAGACGAAATGCAACACTTCACAAAAATTTAAATTCCCCTAAAGGTAGTTAAATATGTCATCTGAAAACACAGACAAAGTACATACCACATTATCGAACGGCCACTTTTAAAGTAAAGAAGAAATGATCCAAGTTCAATCGGGTATGAGAGTTCTCTCTTAATTCCTTCTTTTTCTGGAATCAATTCACCGTGATACTCCATGAGGAAAGACCCGATGTGAAAATTTCTTCCTGCAAATACCCCTTTACCTGTAAAGAATAAGAAATTCCAGTGATTCCTACATGTCTTTTAAAGATAGACAGTCCACACCAACAATATTAGATTGGAAGAATAAAACATATTTATGGAGCCAATAGATAGAATCCCGGTGAAAAAAAAAGTTTGGCCTGTCTTTATAACAGGCACGAAGACTGTTCTAGTACGAATACTGTCTTAATAATATTCATAAAATCTACATTTAGCCATTGTTACGCTCCTTATTAGGTAATACCGGTTGGTGTTGTATACATGTATATATTACAAGAAATTATCATGCCATTGTAATGCAAGCATTGCTAACATTTCTTTATGAATCAAAAACTTAAAATAATACAACAATTAAGATGTCGCAGCATCGGCTAGATGTTCCGAAGGCCGGCCTATAAAAAATGAAAGGGTCTACCATTGAAGCAAGAGCTTACGTATCACTTTTCGTGGTTGCATGTACGAAGTTGAATTTACATACTGTTTAATTCCACCAATTATCTATATAACAACGTTAAATCACTCAACCGTGACAAATACTTATTTTTGTACATGACATTTTGCACGAAACAATTTGCTGATTGAGAAAAAAACCAAAACGATTTGTATTGCATTAGCATTTTTCCAAAATAAAAGTCAGACTAAAACATAGTTTTTGAGAAATACGGTCATGTTTTGCATTAAGCTGTTGGGTGATTGAAATAATCTTTATCAAATATGCATAATTCATTACCTAATTCATATTTAAAATTTAAAGGCGGTTCGTCCACGAATTCTAAAAATTAATATACATATAGAAAGTGATGCGTTTCATCTGGATTTAAGTGTATTCTTTCGCCTCGGTGTTTTTATTAGCTCACCTGTCACAAAGTGACAGGGTGAGCTTTTGTGATCGCTTTTCGTCCGGCGTCCGTCCGGCCGTCCGTCCGTAAACTTTTACTTTAAATGACATCTCCTCATAAACCACAGAGCCAATTTCATCCAAACTTCACAGGAATGTTCCTTTGGTGGTCACCTTTAAAAATTGTTCAAAAAATTTAATTCCATGCAGAACTCTTGTTGCCATGGCAACCGAAATAAAAAACTTTAGATATCTTCTTCTAAAAATCTAAAAGAGCTAGAGCTTAGATGTTTGGCATGAAACATCTTCTAGTGAGTGTCTACCAAGTTTCTTCAAATAATAGCACTGGGGTCAAAATTGGCCCCGCCCCAGGGGGTCTTTGATTTTCCCTATATGCATATAGTAAACATTTAAAAAATCTTCTTTTAAATAACCCAAAGAGCTAGAGCTAAGATATTTAGCATGAAACATGTTCTAATGGATGTCTACCAAGTTTGTTCAAATAAATGCCCTTGGGTCAAAATTGGCCCGCCCCGGGGGTCATTGATTTTCCTTTTGTGTGTATATAGCAAAAACTTAAATAATCTTCTTTTAAAAAAAAACAAATAGCTAGAGATAAGATTCTAAGCATGAAACAATTTTCTTGTGAGTGTCTACAAAGTTTGTTCAAAAAATGCCTGGGTTCAAAATTTGCCCCACCCCGGGGGTTATTTATTTTCGTTATAATTATGTGTATAGCAAAAACTTAAAAAATCTCCTTTGAAAAAACTCAAATAGCTAGAGGTTAGATATTTAGCATGAAACATTTTCTAGTAAGTGTCAACAACGATTGTTCAAATAAAAGCCCTGGGGTCAAAGCTGGTGTCATTGTTTTTAACTATATGTTTAAAGAAAAAACATTAAAAATCTTCTTTTGAAAAACCCAACGAGCTAGACCTTAGATGTTTAGCATGAAACATCTTGTTATGGTTGTCTACTTAGTTTGTTCAAATAAAAGCCCTGCTCCAGGGGCCTTAATACAGGTGAGCGACTTCATGGCCATCATTGCCCTCTTGTTTTGGTGGTTTGTTCGGTTTTTCGTTTTTTTTTTTTTTTTTTTTTTTTAAGTTTATGTTCATGACAGTTTGAAGGTATAACTGATTGACTGCTTCTATTCTTATTATTTTATACACTGTTGAATTCTTTTAAAACTGCAAAACCTTTACCTATAGTGGTGTCTATTTCCTTCACAATCAACCCTGGTGGGTCAGCTGCCTCGCACAGAAACCTCTTCCATGCATTCGATGCTTTTCCGTAAGGCACCTGTCCAAATAAAAACCGTAGAATCAATTATATTTGGTGCAAAAATAAAATATTTCAAATTAGTCAGTTTGCTTATTTTTCATTGTCAAATTGTGCTAAATTTACTAAATATTTCCAAATGATTGACTGATATGAACGTGAGTTATTAATCATTTATGCAAAATAAATTATAAAACTGAGAGAAATGACAACATGTAAACTTATTTTGACTTTAACCTGTTCACTCACTATATAACCTTGGATAAGGATAATGCCATTTTTAAAAAAAAAAGACCGGGTAATTTGTATTTTTTTTAATTTTGGTCTACTCACATATCTTTGAGGAGAAAAGATTGTTCTCCTGTTCATCTTTCCCATAGTTTACTTTTCCTGTAAAACAGTAAAGTACGCATTGTAAAAAACTAAAGTACGCATGATAACATTGTAAAACTCTCCGTGAAGAAAACATGAGTGATATCCGTCTCATGCTACATTCATTCAGAAAAGGCGTAAAAAGAGAAATACATTTTTGAGCGATAAAAAAGTATCTTATGGTAAAAAAAATCAAATTTATAAAAAGTTATACTTGGCAATGTCACAATCTAATATTGAAGACCACTATGTCTATAATTGCAGAAATTATATTTTGCATTTTTTTTACCAAGTGGTTATGCAAAATGTTATATGCTGCCGTTTGATCACTGTGATTCTGATTTTACAATGTTTTAACATATTAATAAAGTTCGATACATGTGCTGATACAAAACACGTTGTATTTTCAAATGCACTTTGAAATTAAATAATTTAAGTTACAGTTTCATATTTTTATTTCTAACTAATATTCTTTGCATCGTACAGCATGTACTATTTATTTCAAAATGAATCCCACTGCAACGCAGTTTTTAATAATTAAGCACTTTAAAAACTCTAAAGCATACTAAAAATATGTGTGGATCTACAGTCGATGAACCCTGGCAAACACTCGGCAAATATTTTCAGCTGAATTGTTTTTGTGTTTAATTTAAAAAGTAAATAATCTATACATTTGATAAAGCCTTCGCATTTCGCGCAAAAACATATAGTATAGAAGTGTATTTTCAAAGTATTGAAGCATAGATGTGTGTGCCTTAGAAGTGCATTACTCAGTCCTTTCAAGTTTAAGTTTTTTAGGCAATAGCTAAGGACATGTTTTAGCAAAATAACAACACGACGAAGCGAAATAGTAACATACTGTTGTGTCAGGGAAGGCACATATATAAGTACTTAACACACAATCCAGGTAAATTACAAGAAGGTCAAAATATGCAAAAGCCCTGCGTTAATCAAGTAATTATATTGGAAAAATAAGTCATCAATTGCTTATAATATGTAACTTGTTTCTTAAATTGTAGATTTATTTTGCTTTTCATAAAATCGTAGTACTTTTTTTTCAAGAAAATGTCTTGAAGTATTTTGTTTCATGCAGCTTTAAAACGCAGCCATTGCTAGATGGAACAGGGTACTTATCCTGTATATGCTAGAACAGAGGGACAGTGCGAATGACCACGGAAATGATTGCATGTGTCACGACGGAAGTTACCTGCATAGCCCAGGAATCGAATCTGGGTAGCCCGATTCACAGTACAACGCTGTAACTATTGAGCTAACCGGACGGCGCAGTCACAATGTCCGCGTCTATCAAACACATAACGGCAGTTGCTCTTGAATATCTTAAATACGATTTTTTTTTATATTGTATGAACCATCTTAACATCTGCATTATTCAGTTTAAAATCATTTTACATTTTCATAAAAATACTAAGATATACACATGTTTTATTACAGTATTTATTTTATAAGTAAATCATAACACATATATAACAAATTTGTGAAAAAAAAGAAAACAAAATATGTTACAGTAATCTATTTGAATTATAAGCTAGATGAATCTTCGACATGTTATCGGTAATGTCCGTAATGTACGAACAATTACAAGTTTATAACTATATATCTTGATAGAATATAGTGAGCGTATTAGCGTATTGTAAAGAACTACGGGTATCTTAGTTCATAGTGTCCTCAGTGTCGTAACATCGAGAATGCATAAAGACATTTTTTAAAATATATATTACCTTTTCGAAAATTACCGGTTAACTCAGCAGTGCTCAATGAACGACCGTTTATTACTGTTCTTATTCATGTAAGAACTTTGAATGTTTGAATATCTTGGTTTTTTTTAAAGATTTAAAAAAAAAAAGATTTGTAAAATATTTGATAGTATAGCTTTTAGTAAGAAATTATATAATGAATCTCGTGAATTTAAATTTCGATATGTGTTAAATAAATGCAAGAAAATATAAAAAAGAAAAAGAAAACACATTAAGCTTTCTATCAATAGGTTTCGAACCTTAGACCTTGACAAGTGAATCAAAAACCTTTTCCAATGAGCTATCGCGGGCACAGTACAGTTGTTTATTTATTTTTTTTTCAAAGCAAATTTTGTTTTATAGTGTAATGATTAAACCCTTGATTAAGCCATAAAATTCGTTAAAATTTAATGTAGTCATTACGGTCTAACTGTAACCAATCTTTAAATTTTTCAGGTACCATATATAGTTTTTATGAAGTCCTACCATATATAGTTTTTATGAAGTTCATGGAAAAAGTGTCTGCCTCTACATACAACATAATAAGTACCATTTGTGTGGTGAAATTTGCGATGAATTTTGATCGCCTAAAATCATGAATTTTGAACAAGAATTGATATTTGAATAACTTTGTTACAATACCTTTAAAGATTAATCATTTCTTCATCAATTTCATGTTTTATTTGTGAAAATATTCCTAACATAACGATTTTGATAGAAAAGTAAACTTATGTACCATCAAAACGCTAATGCCACGTGACAAATAAATTGTTGATAGCTACACTGGTGTGCATGCGGTACTGAGAAAATTTAAGTTTTATGTTAAATTTAAGACATAGACATTAATTTATGCAAAAATTCACAATTATAAAAGGATGAAAATATTATTTTACGGGAGCAGATGCACAAATAATTCGTTGCTGTCAAAGTGTTCTTATAAATAAGGTTTAAAACATGAATTTAGCTATAGCACAGTAAATATCACACGGAGTCTTCTACGGGATAAATATCTTCAGACGGAATATAGACGACTCGTCGATTAATAGGTGCCGATTCATTCTTCTTTGCAAATTCTAAGACAACAAGTACAAATGTTGCTGCAATGCTCCGCGCAAAAAAAAATGTGCTCTACCAAATTATTCCTACGCACAGGTCATGTTATATTCAGATTAAGTACTATTGTAGATTTTTTCCGAATGTTTCGTAAACAATTTTAATTTTTGCATAATTAAACTTATCTTTTGCACTGTCCATAATTAAAAAGAGGGGAAAGATATTTAATATCAAAAATGCTTTCACTGATGCCTACCTGGTAGGAAAGTAATTCAATTGAATACAAACAAGATTTACAAGACTTGTAAATGTTATGTGACATATATATTCATACTTTATTTTTGTCTCATTCGTATATATACATTTTATACATATTTACAAATATTCACATAAAATCTGCATACGACCATTCTATTTAAGAGTTTCAAGAGACATTATATCAATGATAAACTTATTCAAGACTTATTACAGTTATACCAAAATTACATAGTTAAATTACAATGTATTTAAACAAAATATTAAAAGTAAGGTAACCATCGCTAATCGTAAAATAAAAAAAACTGCTACGAAATTGAGAATTGTAAATCAGAGCACTAACGCGCGTATAAAAACATTTTAAAAAATCGACTGTAATGTGTTCTGTTTGTGTCATAACTGTAGTCAGTAACATAAGATGATAAAACTATCAAAGTATGTTTTTTTATTATTATAATTGTAACAAATAGTAACAAAAGGGACTAATATTATAATATAGTAATATTACATGCATGGTAAGCTGTATCAATGACAATTGTCAATTCGAGTAACGTCTTTGCCTCTTACTAAATATTTCAGCAAAGTCGTGAAATCAAGAAGTTTCGACAGGATTTTTGTCGAAGAGACAAAAGCTTCAAGCATATCGAGAAAAGATCAGTTGCAATGCCTAAAAGCTTTTCATCTTTGTCATTGAATTTTATCGAGAAATGCAAAAACATCTTATCAATGCGAATAAAAATAAGTCGACTTAGCGCAAAACATCTCACCAATTGTCGGCCCTGATACGCTTCCGTACTTACGATCTTAATGAAATTTGAAAGTAATAACAAAACAATTAAAACATTTTTTTCCGAATATTCTTATTCGTTTTTTGCAATGTTCTAATAAAAACACACGATGCCATGAACATTATTTTTAAATGACCGTGGTAGCCTTCGGAAAAAAATACTCGGAACTCGGAAATTTATTTCGAGAAACAGATGTCCGCTTAATCTTTGTTGTTTTTTTTTTGCAAAAAAAATCTCAGAAATTATTTTCATTTATAAAAACTTGCATGACGAAGTGCGATTTGGATAATCAACGCGGTTATTTTATAATATTACACAGGAAAAACGCAGCGCCGCTAATTTTTTTTTTATTTTTTTTGTTTCTTTCAACATGCTTACTCATTTTAAACAATAAAAAGATAAAAAAAGTTACTGCTTCAAATAAAAAAGGTGTTGCTTTGGAAACGAGCTTAGCAAATCTGTCAGAAATCACGGCGCCTCTTTAGATCTTTTTCTTTATTTTTTAAGTTTTTGGTCTCGAACGAAAGTTATAGTATATTAAGATAGATATTCAGAAAATAGATAAAAAAATCAAATATCACAACATAAAACTTATATCTAGCATAAATTTAGAGCATATTGGTAACTGAGAAAACTCGGGACCGTAACATCTTTAAATTCTTACCATCTTTTAAACAATTTTCGTATGTGGATTATAGAAATATTTATTTAAATAATTTATTTATTTTAAAGATTTCAATCGATTAGAAAAATATTTAAAGATAATTTATTGGTGATTATTTTAATGTAGCAAGAAATAGGATTAAAGATTTATTAACACTGTTTAATAGTTTTTCATATGCCTCCAAAAAAAGAAGAAGATTCGACAGCATTCATCAGATTCTAAAGATGATAATACTATTTACGCATGTACGGGATCGATACATGTTACATTAGTGTAGCAACATCACAATATGGCGGCGTTGGTATGAAATGAAAATAGCGTGGTTACTTTCTTTAAAACTATATTTTGATGTAGGAAATATATTTTAATAAGCTGTTACAGGATCAGAAATATGCGCCTCATTTTGCGGTCATATTCCTGATTTTCTGTGCATTCAAATGTAAAAACAAAGGAAAAGTATATTTTAACTCTTACCTGAACAATTTTTACAACTTTAAACCACCCCAGATATTGTTTTCCCTCGTCAATCCTTTCGATGGTTAGGGTAGCATTTCCGATAATCAACGACGGTAATTGTCTACGTATAGATAAAGACAGACCGCTACTTTTTCCACTTATTTCCTCTATTTTTTTTAATGATATAGTACTTATTTCTTTATCAAAAATCCCTAAATCTATTTGTAAGTTTGTCGAAACATGAATTTCGAACATATTTCCTAAAGTGTCCCTTTGTCCGTCATTCGGCTTATATATAGGGACACGTGACGTAGACCCGCGAAAGCTACCTTTTTCAGTTTTTTTCTCACAGATACTGAGTCGTTGTGTTTAACCTTACTGATAAGCAATTAACATTCATTAAATGGTATCTCCGTCAGCATTGTTTTAACAAAAGGAATAGTTTTGGGATCGGTTTTCCAAGTTCTGCAAGTATTTTCAATGTTATCAGTATTAATTATGCAGAATAAAAGTTCTCACTGATCATCTGAATACTATTAAAACCACAGGTGGCAGTATCAGTGTTTTTAACATTGTAGAGATTGAGGGTCACAGCAAATACTGCACCGTCATCGGCGAATAATAATAAAAATAATTTTAGGGCATCAATAGTTAAAATACCATTTAAGTTATTATTCATAGTTTCTACAATATAATTTAGGAAAAAATACAGAGTATGCTATTAGCTTGGTCTCCTAGTTTTACTCCAATAAAAAATGTTATGGGATCTGAATTCGTATAATTATATCAGATTACAAATACATGGATTTAAAATGTGCTTACATTCGCAGTAATTGATTTTTGCCACAACCTTACTCGGTCTATTCGATCAAACATTTCTTCCCAGTCTAAGAATGCTGATGAGTAAGATGAGTAAAATTTAATAGCATATGAATACACAACCATATGTTGATTTTGATGTCATATTGACCCCTTTCAAAATTACTAAAAATAGAACGCTGCATATCATTACTGACCACAGGTTATATCTGGAGGCAGCAAGCTGTCTGCTAATAGCCAAAGGTCATTGAAATGCTCAAAAATGACCTTGTCTTTGGGTTTTATTCTTTATACTTTTTTGTCTGTATAGAAATATATTTAATTTTTTACTTAATAAACTCTCCTTTCTGCAGACAAAACACTTCTGATCCATTATTATTGGAACATAAAAACCTTGGATAAGCTACAAATACTAACATTCAATGCGCCTACTGATAAGTTATTGAATTAAACTGTATTTAAAAAAATTTCTGAGAGTAAATTTTATAATAAAAAGGCCATTTTAGTATAAAAGTCCCTAAACACTCTTCTCCCATCATTTTAATATATAAACAATATGTATCTTTATATAAATCATTTGTTTGAACTGTATACTATAAGTACATTTTGATAGAGACTCGAAAGGAAGCTTTGTAGGAGCACATTTGTCTCGGAACACATTTGTCTTACGTAAGATGAAACTGCAATGTCATGATGATGCAAAACGCGATATTATTCTCTATTGTGTCATCGTATCATCGTGAGTCCACCATTGTGTCATCGTGTTTTAATCATCGTACCATCGTACCAACTCAATTTCACCTGGGTTAAGGTTAATTGGGGTTAAGTGATTTAAACCTCACGTTCTATCTTGTTATTATTATTTTATATTTAAACCTATATATTTTTTAAAGAAGAAGATTAAAATATCTACGTAGTGATATAAAAATCATTTTATTTATTGAGTTTCAGTTTACAAAAAATCATAAGAAATGTAAAAAATGTACCAAATATAACTGTTTATTTCACAAAGCTGAATGAGTCAGATCATGTTTTTGTGCAAATATTGTTAACCTCAATATGTAGTACCAACTGAAATATGATATTTGACAAAAATACAGTTTATCACAATATAATCTAGAAATCTGCCATTTTTCTGAACTTTTTACAAATGAATAAAACTGAAAACATTCGCATCATCCTGGATTATTTTATGTTTAACCTGACCCCAGATTATAGAAACAATTAAGCTAATTGTTCCTGCATTCACTGGTAATAATTTCTTATCAGTATGACAGTGCTGATTACATATCCGTAATATCTCGGGGTAAAGACGCCTTGCAGAATGTAAGGTCAATTTCAGGTGACTCATGTTTTATTTAGTGGAGGCAGAAAGCTGTTTACTGACAAGCATCCAAAGAGAAGTTATTTCACAATTATCATACTTTAATTGTTAAAATAAGCAGCTGTTATTAGCAAAATATATCTTAAATGTTTCAGAAACTTGTGAATTATTTGATGCGTTTGTCTGTAGGTTTATTTTAGGTTCGTTTTATGTAAAAGTTAAGGATATTACTTAATGGTGAATGAAATAGTAAAAAAAACTAATGAAATATCAAAAATGAAATATTCTAATGAAATATTTTTCATAGAATTCAAAAATGGTAACATTATGATATTTACATCTCACGGTCAACATAGAATATTTCTTTTCTTGAAAACACATGAAAACTGTGCATTAACAGAATTAAATGATGCGGAACAAAATATTATGCTACTGCTTTATATATGTTTTTAATCAAACAAAACGTATTTATTTCATACAGGCATTCTTATTCAAATATATGGATGCTCAAATAGGCAAAACACAGAAAACACCATGTCATTATATGTACTTAGATTCCTAAATACGTATTGTGGAGAAGGGATGCATGGACAAACGCTATAAAAAGATTTGACCAAGAAAATTTAAGCCGTGGTAACCAACAAATAATTCTTTGCATGCATTTTACGTTTTATAATGTGACAAATTGTTTTGCTTCATGCTTTTTACTATGTTTCATAACATAAATCATAAGTAACTAGCATGTCTAATAATTTCTCCATTCCACATAGTAAATTAATCGTTAGCAAAAAATAAAGTTTAGCCTTAATTTTATTAACAGGCTTTTCTGCAGAAGTGGAAATATTTTAAATGACTGGGTTATGCATTTCAGAAGTCAAAGAATATCTTTATAATTTTGATAGATGTTCCACAAATATATGAGCCGCGTCACGACAAAACCAACATAATGGGTTTGCGACCAACATGGATCCAGACCAGCCTGCTCATCCGCGCAGCCTGATCAGGATCCATGCTGGTCGCTTACAGACCCTATAACAAGTAAATAAACTGATAGCGAACAGCATGGATCCTGACCAGACTGCGCGGGTGCGCAGGCTGGTCTGGCTCCATGCTGGTCGCGAACCCATTCTGTTGGTTTTGTCATAACGCAGCTCATATGTATTTAAGCCAGTCAGTTGTTTTCAGTTTTTTCTGTAATCTGATATTTCTAATAATATTTGTAGTTTTGAATTGTAGTTTTGAAACTGAGTTTATGCCTGAGGTTAAAAATAAATTAAAGATAATTTAAAATAAATCAATGTCAATTAAGGTTGAATGGATTTGATAATATTTCTTTCTTTATCAGGTAAGCCTTGTAACGTATGTTATTTGTACACTGCCTCTTGCTTGCCAACACTTGTAAGTTTCTAATAATAGAACAGGCTGAACATGTCGAAACACTTGTACATAATTTAATAACAACAAAAACATCAATAATAACAACAACAATAATAATAATAATAATGATGATGATTATGATGATGATGATGATGATGATGATGATGTTAACTTTATTCAAAGGGGCAACATAGTTTGGCAAGTTCAAGCTTTGTAGGAGCACATTTGTCTCGGATCACATTTGTCTCACGAAGTGTGACCGATGTGTTCGTAAACTTTCATATTTGCGATAAATTGGAAATGAGACAGATGTGTTCGACACACAATAGAAAAGACACTCGAAGCACATTAGTCTCAGACTTTTTTCCATAAAATTCTTAAAATGTAATAATTATGTCCATCTGTATACCGGCTAACAGCCATTGTTCTGTATTTTCTGTATTTATAATACCGTTTTTAGGTCACTTCCTGTCAGTTAAAAACTTCCTGCCTCTGCATAAGAGTCATATATAAAATTGAAAAATATCCCTGTTCTGCATGTCACAATGAAAATTTCTACAAGTGCAGCTTCTAGAACCTAAACGCATATGAAGCAAGTCTATTCATAGCGTTATAGATTGTTATACGTCTATTTTCAATGCTAAAAGATATATATATGATTTATGGCACTAGAAATATTCTTAGCAAAAACAAAGGTAGTATCTACGGTGGCATAAAAATAGTAAAATGGGGTAAATATATCACTTACAGTGGAATTGTCTTTTTCAAACATTTAATTAAGCGGTAGATATCTAAAACTTTTTTTTTATATTTCCACAAGAAACGTTACATCTTTCATATCCTTTCTTTAGTATTGTATAATATGAATGAACTTAATTATGAATAAAAAAAAAATTGATAAAAGCGAATTTCCAACATACATGCATGTGTAAAGTGCAATATAAAATAAGATGTAAGACTTATGGTATGATTCCGTTTTTGTTTTTTTTTCATTTACTGTATGGGACTTTTTAACTTGTTTAAAGTAACGATGGCAAAGAGGGTACATACGATACATTTCATTTTGCCTTTTTATTGTATCAGATATGTTATATACATGTATTTCAATAAGATGTCATAACATGTTTCCCATGATCTCATGATATTCTTTCGGAACACCACTAGAAGTGATTTAAATAAAGCCATGTCAGAAATGTTTCACAAAAACACACAGTTCCAGTCAAGTTAAGTAATTAATTAACAAATTCGATAATTTGCAAGGGTTGCTTATTCATTCGAAACCGGAAAATATTACTTTAGAGAACACTTCTATCAATATCTCCATTATATGTTGAATAGATTCACTGGTTTAAAATTTGACTTTTCATTCATATGTGGTAGAACCATATCATCTTTTGCAGCTGCATCTGAAAGATATTTTTACTGTAAAAAGACACTGCACAGCCAATAGGTTCTTTCTTATATAACATGGTAATTTATAAATAACATCATTTTAAATGACTTTTTAACTTTAACAGTTAATTGGATTGTTAACATTGTAAATATATGTTCATGTACCACTTGCAGAATAAACAGTTAATGAAGACGTTTTGGATGTTGTTTTTTTTGCCGTAGACCGTGTGATTTCACATTGACTTCCGGTAAAATTAACAGTAAAGAAATGAATATAGGCATAATTTTCACTGGTCATTTTAACACTAACAGTCTGTTCGATTTATCCTTTAGCACAGCATCTGTTAAAGGAAGAGTTGTTTCAGACTGAACGATTTCTCGATGGTTAGAAGAGTGTTGGAAGAGATACTAGTCAGAATAAATATAAAAACACAATATAATAATGCTATTTTCTATAGATGTTTCTAATAGCATTTCAATAAATATATAAAATGAAATTTGACAGATTGCTTTTTTGGTGGATGGTTTTTTTTCTAGTCATTATATTCTCTTCTACCGAGAGTCTGTTCGACCCGGGCTTAAGACGATTGAAACGAAAATTCTCCGTGGAATTACTGTATCTACCAAATGTTTTATTAATTCCTATTCAAATTTCATTTTTATCAAAATTAAATTACGTAAGTAAAATTGTTTAAATCTAAGATGACAATTATTGGAAAAAGTTAAGGTAGAAATTAACTGAAATGAAAATATTGAGGACAAAAAAAATGTTTTGTTTGCAGTTAGTGGTAGCTTATACACTTAACGAAACTTATAAGTACTCCGATTTCAAACTTGTAGGAAAACTCCGGTTTTCAAAATACATGTATTTGATTTTTATTACAATGGTGATCTCAGTTACTGATTTTCTGTTAAGTTTGAGTTATTGTAAAATGCATTTACTTTTATAAAATGATGATACTATGATTAAAGTTTATACAGTATCGACTTAGACTAGTTATAGTAATTCTAACACAATATAATAAAAAATTGGTCGGAGTACTTATAAGTTTCGTTAAGTGTACTATGCAAGTTAACAAGTTTGACTTCGGCCGAGTATCTTTTTAAAAATACTTCTTGTTACTAATTTAATTAAAAGCAGCGGTCAAATTGATGTTATTGCTCATATTCGGATTAATTATATCAGTAATAACTGTTATATCAATTCCTAATTGACATATGTTATTTCTACAACTAACAACTTATTGCTACTTTGACTGCACTTGTGTTGACGTCATTTTCATGTTTAGATCCCGTTTATAACATTACTTTAGTTTTTAATCAGGAAAAATAAAGAAAGAAGTATGCATATTTAATGAACATAAGCCAAGAACGAATTACTAAACAGACATCTGTTTGCCCTGTTCTTAAGACTTATATTATAGTCCATTTACAGGAGATTTATATTTTAATTATTCATACCAAACCGTAAAAGAACGAGCAAAATTTAATGGTTAAGGATTATTAATTGTATTTAAGTAGAACAACTCTCATGAAATATTAAAAACTACAACAACACACAAGCAACCAGTATGTAACTTACCTGGTTCAGTAATCTGCTGCTGTTGTTGTTTCGCTGACTGTGTACCCTCTTTGCTTTCTTTGTTTCTCCTGGTTAAAGTTAAATAATCCGAATGACAGCCTATAATAAAGTAAAAAAAATACAGAATGTACGCAATCGCCGTGTGTGTATGTTTTTTAAAATGTCATAGATATCAATGTGTTAAAGGGACTCCACGTTTTTGTGAAATGATGGAACTGAAAAAAAAATCCAGGTAAATGTACCATCTAATGTAGGTTTAGACCAATAATCTTTGTGCAAAAATTTCAGATCGTTCGCGCACTTCGTTATTCCAGAATAATTATTTAATTTGTAAAAATATGATCAAAAATGAAAAGCGTTTAAACGCTTTTCACACACAAATCGAGCTGAGAAAAGCATAAAAATACGATTTTCAATTTATTTCGAAGTACACTTCTTGACTATCTTTGCATAATTATATTTCAGTTTAAAGTGTCCGAGCTCATTTATGTACGATAATTCAAATTTTATGTTCTTATAATTTTGAACGTCAATGGAGTCGCTTTAATCGTTAACCATATGATGATCAGAACATGCTTTCTTACAACATTTGCAAAAGAATCACTTACAACAGATCTTTTTTTCCAAAATGGTATAAATGTAAGTAAAGAATCTTTTTGCCAAGGAGTCAAAGCTCTCTCTCTCTCTCTACATGGGAGTTATTAAACAATTTTGACCATCCGACATACCTCTAAACTAACACTTAAATAAATTTTGAGTCAAGTTTTCACGTTTATTTAATATTTCTCAGTATGTTTAAATAACCGCACGCTGACCTAGATATTTAATTTTACAGAACAAGACTTAGCATCCGCAGGTTCTTCCACCAAAACCAATAAATAAAAATACCGGGTTAGATAATATTCAAAAATCATTTGTATCTCTTAAATTTAAGAACCAAGAAAAGACTGGAACTGTAAATGTCAAGTTTCAGCAAATAAAGATTTTGCTTTACAAAAAAACAATTCGGGGTTCCAAAAAGGGGGAAAAAAGGGGACCTGAGTTGCCCTTGTCTTTAAGCTACGTCCTCACTTACATCCCCCGGGAGAGCCCCCCCAGAGCCCCCGGGAAAACGTCGGGGTGATCCAGGAAAAAGGGGGTTTCTTCCGTAACCCCGCCCGGGAACGTCCTGGGTGTCGGGTTTTATCCAGGGAAAATCCCCGGGATTTTGACCCCCGGTGGAAAAAAAATATTTTTCACCGGGGGGGTCCGGGAAAGAACCCCGGGAAAGGATTGCTTTGCCGGGGTTATCCTTAAATTTTTGGCCGGGGAAAGACCGGGGTTATACCCGGGAAAAACACCGAGTCCCGCCCGGGAAAAACCCGGGGAAAGACCGGGGTTTTGATATAGCCCGGTAGAGCACGGTTAGAGCCCCGATATTGCCGGAGAGCCCCCCCGGGAACTACCGGCAGAGCCCCGGGGATAAAGGCAGAGCTAACCCGGTTTTATCCCCGGTAAGCCCCGGGAAAAACCCGGATCAAATTTTAAAAAAAAATAAAGACAATTTGCGATGATTGGGACTTTTTTGTATTAAAAACCCCTTTCCCCTTTCCCTTCTTCCGTTTTGGTAAGGTTTTTCGAAAACTATGAAAATTTTTTTGGAAAAAATTTTTTTTTTGGTTTTTCCAAAACTTAATTTTTTTTATTTTCGGGGGGGTTTTCAATCCACCGGGGGTTCTCCGGGGCTCTGCCTGGATCGTTTCCCGGGGGTCTGCCGGGGGTCTGCCTGGAATTTGGGCCGGGGCTCTGCCTGGGGCAAACCGGGGGGTCTTCTGGCGTCATCCGGGGAAAGACCCGGGGGAAACACCGGGATGAACCAGCTTTTTACCTGGGCCCCTGCCCGGGTGATCCGGAGCACATCCCGGGTGGTTAGTAGGGAAACCTTAGTGCTGCGGGGTAAAATGTGACCCGCAGCAAAAATTTTATCCCCGGATGCCCCTAATTAGGGATTTTTTTGGGGGTGCCCGGGAGTAAGGGTGGGAGGCTTTTTTGTACATGGGAAAAGACGTCCCCTACAAAAAATTTTTGATGATATTACTTTATGCTAATACCCCGGGGGGGAAATTTCAGTCTATGATAAAAGATCTTTAAATCTTACACCCGGGTGCGGTACAGACCCGGGAAAATCCCATCTCAGGGTTTTAAATGTTTTTCAGCGGTAACGAGGCTTTGCCCAGTTTTTCCCCTAAAAAGTTACCTGAGAGGGTAGAAAATTTCCCGTCGTACCAACAGCCGGGTTTGAAAATTTTTTTTTTTTTTTGCTATAAACATGTCAATTATTTCGGGGAAAAGAAATTTTTGAAAAATAATATTCTTATTAACGCATTTTTTTTTTGTACCGGTTTAAAAAATTTTTCTCGGAAAAAGCGTCTTTAAAAACCTTTATTTTTTAAAAAGGGGGCCGTAAAGGTCTTTCGGCCCGGGTTGTTTCGGGGTGTGCCGTTTTTTCCCGGGGTTAAAAGGGAGAAAACCTGTTGGATGCAAAATTTTAAATATTGGGGGAGTTGGGTTAACAATCAACACCCACCCAAAAAATTTAAAAAACAATATTCGAATTTATGACTTTCAAATAACCCTTAAAAATTGAAGAAAAAAACCCCTTTGGTAAATTAGTTTATTTCGCAGTCAAAAAAATATTGCACCCGCAAAGCCGGGCTCGTGCCCTTAAAAAGCTGTTCACCACTTTAATAATATCGAGGGTTAAAAATTAAAAAAAAAGTAAAAATTAATTTACAGTTTTTGGGGACCTATTCTAAAATTTGGCTCTGAAAAATGGGGAATGCATGGGAAAGGCCGACATGAAATGTAAAATCTAAATTTTTCGTTTTGTTTTTGTCCGGTATTGGTTTGTGTATTTGTGTAAGCCCCCTTTATGGTCCCCCTTTTGTAAAACCTAGTTAAAAAAGGTTTTGTCCAAAAAACCCCCTGCTTGGGGTTTAAAATCTCTCTTCCCCTGCTTGTCCCGTAACTAAAGAGATAGCAGACATTACAAAAAAGGAAAAACAAATTTTAAAATTAAAATCAAGACACAATGACAAATTTTGAGAAAAGGGATATTTACTCAGGGTTTTCCCTTCTTTTATCAGAGATAAAATGTCAGACAAAATTTTTCCAAGAAAACAAAAATGACCATACAGACTAAACCCTTAAAATAAAAAATTTTTAAAGACATGTTTTTAGGGAAAAATTTTCTTTAAAAATTTAAAAAGGGAATTAAAGCTTCATTCAAACTGCTAGAGAAAACATTAAAATTTAAACAATGTAAAATTTTTTCTTAGAATGTTTTCCTTTTAAAATTTATTGTTTGAACTTTGGTTTAGAAAGGCCCTTTTTTGTGTTTTGTTCATGGAAAATGTTTTATTTAGGGATTTTTACTTATGAAATTTTTAAACCCACTTGTGTTATTCTTTTGGAAAAAGGCCCGGGTGTAATTATTTAGTGGCTATTGGGGCAGCCCAAAAAAATTTGCCACTAGCTGATAAAACCCCGCCTAAAATTCCCCCTGGGATTTTACCTCTATGTAGAATCAAATTAAAATAAATAGGGTTTTGTAAACCCGCGGCTGGGTTTACATTACACGTTGTGTATTATGTGTGAAACGCTCAACAAACCTTTCGGCACTTTATGACTTTTCCCCAGTTTTTTTAAAAATTTTTTGATTTATTTTTTGTGTGTATTTTTCGGCTATTTTTTTTAAATTTTCGCTTCGAATTTTTGGTTAAAAGGGTTGGGTTTCTTTTGGGTGTAAAAAATTAAAACCCTGAAATGAAAGGGGCCCTACTTAGACCTTCCCAAAGTCCTTAGTTTAGTTTCGCGATCTTTTTTTTTTTTTAAGATTTAACTTTAAAACTTCTTTTTTTTCATTTTAACCCCTTTGAAATTTGTGGAATTAGCAGCCTAAACAGGCCTGGCAGCCTAAAGAAACAAAAGGGGTTTGTAAAAAAAAATAAAAAAACCCTCAAATGAAACGGAAGTACATATTTTGAAAAAAATCCAGTCTTATTTAAAAAACCGCGTCTTTGATCTTTACTTTTTTAAAAAATTGAAAATTTTTTTTTAATTTTTTGGTTGGAAATTTTTGGTTTCCCTAAAAGCCCCCTTGCCCCAAGGGTTTAGTTTGGTGTAAAAATGAAAAAGTGGTATATTGCACATACTTTGACCCTTCCAAAGGGCTTATTTTAGGATCTGATTCTTTTTTTTTTAAAAAAATTTTTTTAAAATTTTTTTTTTTTAATTTTTAACCCATAAAATTTTCTCCCTAAAATACACGCAAAATATTGAAGGCAAATACGCTTTACGGATAGAAATTTTCCCGTATTTTTTAAAGTGAAAAATACGGTCCTTTTTGAATTTCCCCGGTTTTTTTTTGACGTTGGTTCCGATCTTAGTTTGTATCGTTGCATTTGGGGAAAAAAATTTTTGGGGGGCCTTTTAAAAAATTGTTTTCGTAGTTAAATTTTTTTTTAAAAATTTTATTTTTAAAATCGAAGGTATTAATAAAGGAAAAAGTATGTTGATGCTTTCTGAGATATGTATTTTTCTACTCGCATCGTTGGAAAATTATATCTCGCTCGACCTTCGGTTCCCCAAGATTCAATTTTCCACCGCGCTCGTAGCAAAATACAAAGCCTCAGAAAGCTACTACAACATAATATTCCGTATTTTTTTTTTTTTCATTTTGATGCTTCGAAATTTGTGAAGTTAGCAGTGATGCTTCGAAATTCGTGAATTTTAGCAGTGATGCTTCGAAATTTTAAGTACAGTGATGTTTAAATTTTTTAAGGTTTTTGATTTTTGGGGTTTAAAACTGATTTGTTGTCCTCTGAGTTTATGTAAAATTAAAAGGGGTTTTATTTCTTTTTTTTTAAATTTTTTTTTTCTTTTTTTCTTTGAAATGAAATTAAAAAAACGGGTTTTTGAAAAATCTTTTTTGTTAAAAAATCGCGATTCGTGCTTAAAATATGATAAAAAAAGACCAACAAGAAAAGGGCGGCGTTCAATAAAACGCAACCCCATATCCCCAGAAACAAAAACCCCAATGGCAAGGAGCCCAGGCGGCCCCCCAAAAAAAAAACGGAAGAGCGGACGGGTTTAAATCTTTAAAATGATAAAAAATTTTAAACTGATTGGAATTAAAAAAAATAAAAAAGGGCCCCAAAAGGGGAAGGGGAGGAGCGGGGGAGGGGGGGGGGGGGGGTAATAAAAAAAAAATGGGCCCGGGGGAAAGATATTACCGTAGACGGGGAAAACAAGGGACCAAAAAAAAGTGTCACCAAAACAGTATGAAAAACATAGACTACATCTGAGGAACACAGTGGGGCGCCGCCTTGGGAACGGTCAGCAGCATAATAATGAGGGGGGAGCAACCGTATTACCGGCGGCGTGATGGAGTCACTGCAGTGATGGGATTTAAAATTCCCGTTGTCGGTGGTTTAAAATTTGGGTTTGGGTTTTTTTCCCAAAATAGGGCCCCATTCATTGTTTAAAAAACTATTGCCCTTTAAATGGAGATCTGAAAGGTATTTGGATCGTTTTGTTTTGTTTTTGGGGAAAAAGGAAAACCCTTGGAAAACCCGCAAAAATGTCTTTTTTTCTGTTAAAATATCTCAATTTTTAAGTAAATGGCGGGATTTCCTGTTATAAATATAGCGTTCATCCATTGGGTCACGCAAGCCAAAATATCTACCCCGTGAGTCTTTTCTTGGAAAGTTTTACAGACGCTCAATCTTGTCCGGTCGAAGAAAAAATGCTTGCCGTTGTAGGAGATACATATTATAAATGCTGGCGTCGATGGCAGAAATACCATGAACGTGGCTAACATTCTGACACGAAATCAAGTTTCAATCTTTTATTCAATTCATCTTTTCTTTGCGTCCTTTTAGTCGGAATTGAGACGTTAAAATTCATTTCTAATATTTTCTCAAAAGATAAGAAAAGTTATTAGTGCATCGATAAAAGTTTTTAGCAAACATTGCAGTTACAAATACAAAAGTGATGATTTAGTACGACAAAATTTCACTATAATAGCAGACAATGAACATGAAAAACTTCAATTTTTCTATATTCATGCATTGTGTGTTTGATCTGTTCATATGAATTGAAAGGTCAAAAAAAGAGAAAAAGAATTAACAAATCAAAAAATTCTAGTTTTTTTTCCTTATAAATACAGGATTTTTTTTATTTTGTGTATGAAATAAAAGTTATCTTTATAATTGCCCAGGTTAAACAAAAAATGAAAAAAAATTTAAAAAAATAATTTTAATTGGCGTTTTAAGAAAATTTACCTTTTTTTTTCATAAAGCGTAAACTTATTACCCCCTGAAAAATAATGTTTGTGAAAATAAATATCCATTACAAAAATTTATTTGTGTAATATAAAATTGGCGTTATGTTTAAAAAAGGGAGTGCCGCAAAATTTAAACTACAGTATTTATGCATGTAACTGACAGACAAAAAGATCAAGCACACATGCATAAATATGAAAAATGAATTTTTTTCATGTTATTTCTCTATTTATGTAAAATTTGTGGTACTAAATCATAAATTTTTGTATTGTCTGATGTTGTTAATAAGCGTTTTTTTCGATAATGCGGTATGCATTAATGAAAAAAAATCAAAAAAATCTAACAAAACAGGCAATTTTTTCTTCAAAAAATTATATGTGAGGCCCATGTTTTCACATGGAAACGCACGTTTTTGGGTAATTTTCGTTTTTTTTCATCATTTTCTGTTAACCATTACCAGATTTTATACGCCTTTCTACGCCTTTTTCACCCCCCCCCCCCTTCCTTTTTTGCTTTTCAAATGGTGAAAAAAATGCCTTTTTAGGCCCACAACACTTGTTTTTGTTTAATAAATGTTGTTTAAAAAATTGACCACTTTTTCGGCGCCCCCCCCACCCCCATCCAAAAGATACATCAGGGGGGTTCGCCAGAAGGGGGATTGCCCCCCTTCTGTTTTTGGGGGGGGGGGTTTTGAAGGGGGGCTGAGTCCCCCTCATCGCCAAGAAAACTTTTGGACTTGTGGGAGGCTAAAAAATGGCCCCAGGTCGATCATAAGGTAACGTGTAACAAAGCTGAAAACCCTTTTATCTTCTCAATCCTTTTAGAAAATGGGCTCTTTTTAAACAAAATTTTTATTAAAAAAACAACGAAAATAGTGATTTTTGGTAATTTTTTAGATGTCCCTTTGCTATTGGAAATTCGACTAAAAGTTGTTACGGGAATGGTCCGTCAATTTGTGAGTTTGTTGTATTGAAGCGTTTTTTTATTTTTTTAGCAATTGAACTTGTAACGGGAGACCTTTAATGAAAAAAGCCCTTTTTTAAAATGCTCATGGGGAATGGGGTTTAAAAACTTTTTTTTTCTGAGAAAAAAATTAGAAATGATGTTTAACGTCTCAATTTTCCCACTAAAAAGGCGCAAAAAAAAGGAAGATAAAAAATTGAATTTTATTTTTTTGTCAAAATTAGCCCCGTTTTGGATTTCTGCCATCGCGGCGCATTTATAATATGTATCTGCTACAACGGGAGCTTTTTTCTTTGACCGGACAAAGAGGTCTGAAACTTTCAAAAAAAGACTCAGGGGTGATATTTGGCGCGTGACCCCCAAAGGTGAAGTCTATTCGAAAAGGAAGGCCTGATTTACTTAAAAATTTTAGATATTTTGAACAGAAAAAGACTTTTACTGATTTTTTTTAAGGGTTTTATTTTTAACCCGCTCAAAAAATCTTAAAAAAGGAAAAAAAGAGTCCAAAATTACCTTCAGTATCTCCAAAAGGGACAAAAGTTTTAAGCAATGAAAAGGGTCGTATTTTGTTATATAAATTAAACCAACCCAAATTTATAACCTACCCGTACCCATCGGTAATTTTCGAAAATTTTGCCTCACTGCGTGATTGCCTCACTGGCCGCGGTTAGGGGTGGGGGGTTTAAAGGTTAAAGGTGCACCAAAATCGCTTTGCCCCACCATTTCCTATAAACGAACAGTGTAAAAAAAAAATGAAACCCCCCCAAGTGAAAATTTTAAAGTTGTCTGGTTACAAAAAGGGTTAAAAAAGAAAAAACTAAAATGATATGAAAAAAAAAGTAAACCCAAAAGACCATAAAAAAGTACTCAATGTTTAAAAAAAAAAAAACTAGAAAAACACCCTACAAGGGGGCCCCACGAAGCAGGGAGAAGCAACATTTTAAAACAATTAGTCCCAAAAAGGGCTTTACGAAATATCCCATAGAGTCTCCCCCTTGGGCGTCAGTGCTAAAAAAAGGGGCGTAAAACTTTCCCAAATGTAAAAAGGGTTTAACACTAAAAAATGCAGTATGTCTTAAAATAGTAGGGTAAACCCCTTTTTAAAAAACGTTTAATATTTTTGTAAAAACAGCAGAAAAATTACCATTTGACCCCAAAAATCTTACGAAGTTTGTAAATTTCACACTCGCCCATAAAAAAACCAGGCTGGCTAATCCCTTGTCGCAGAAGAGTTTTTAAATCACTATTGAATTTAGAAATTAAATCAAAGTTACGATTGTAAAATTTAGTAAAATATTTCCGTACTTTATGATAGCGGTAGCCCTGTTTTAGAAGCTTGCTGGTAATAAAAATAAAAAACCTACTTTCACTTTTACAGTCAACTGTTTGATGACGTAAAATATGACGTCATTGTTTCAGTTTGTGCACGTGCACATGTTCAGCGGGTTCCCGGGCCGCAAACGCATAATAGGTCACGTGACACTCATAATCAGTCGAAATCATTGGCGATTTTGTTACTATATATAGTAACAAGTGTATTAATTCAGTAATAATGCGGAAGGCTTTTCGTCATCGACAGTTTAAATACATAAATTTTGTTAACATTTATTAACGTTTCGACCCACACCTTCATCATACTAACATTAACAACAGACGTGATATATGCCATCGTAAATCCCGTCATGGGCCTATATAACTAATACTAATTTCTATGTTGACATGTCTCATATGCATGTTTTACACCCCGTTTAACTTTTTGTGTCAAATGAACGATGCATTCAATTAATAAAATATATATAGTAAAACAAATGTTTATGAATAGGGAGATATGTTTGGACCTTAGAAAAAACAACGACACATCGAAAAATGCAACACGTTGAATTTCGATGTATAGACGTTCTACATTAAACATGTACGCACTCGACATGTGAATAGTTTTTAAACTGCCGTGGAACGTAATATTTAATTTAGAGTGGTCTAGAGCGGGTGTGGGTATTACCGAACACTTAAGGTGAAATAAGTAGTATTCGGTAATACACGCAGTAATCACGATTTTCAATTGACATTTGACGAATATGAGTTTTCCTTTACATTTACATGCAAGAAACACTTATCTACGCACATTATCTAAAGAGTTATGACATTTCATATATTAGACCTGACTGCTTTCTATTACCGACCATATGCGTGTAATACCGAACACACATGCGCTGTATTTCCGGAAACACTGCCAACTTTTAAAAAAAAAACGTTAATCTTCACCTGAAAAATAGATAAATTAAAAACAAATCATTCACTATTGATGTAAGCATTAATGTTTCGCAAGTTTCACTATTGAACAATGTATTACCAGAGGACATAGATAACATGTATATTACGTGTTCAAAATGTGTAAATATTAAATAATTTTTATTTAAACAATATTTTACTCAAAAGAGGTACTTGTCAGATACTCAGGTAATGTGAAATCTACGTAAATCTGTATCTTTTAACTCCTCCCTAAGGTAGTGTTTGAACTCAGAAAACAATCTTTTAATTCTTTTTAACCTTTTCTCGGGAAAACAATCGATCGATCTCTCTCTCTCTCTCTCTCTCCCTTTCTCTTTTCCAAGCTGAATGGTTGTACGAAAGAGTTCAGTTCAGGGTTGCGGCGAAAGTAACCCTCCAGCCAAGATCTGCTAGATTTGTTTTCACGAAAGCTGTTCAGGGACTTTCACCATAAAGTATTTTCCAAGTAGTTTCAAGTGTGTGCAAGCTCTAGTCTTGCGGCCTCCCATAGCCGATAATTGAGACATGATGTGCATGACCAATTCTACATACGTTCTATCCTCAGACTTTTAGTTAGAACTGGCCAACTTTATTGACCGGGACAGTATTGTGAGGGTGGACTATGGAATCCCATCCTTTTTTGATGCTTGGGTTTCAACAAACAGAGTTTAAACGATCTAATCAGCTACATGGTCAAGCATTTTAATTCTGCTTCAATTACGTTTCTCGTTTTTGCGGTTTTTCTCCCTGCTCAGTTCATTAAAAAAGAAATTGTCTATGTCTGTACTGATCATTTTTTCTTCTCTCTAGAGCTATTATTTGTTTATCTATTCATTTGTATTCTATTTTTATATTTACTTATTCATTTATTTATCTTTTCTATATATCTTTTTGATTGGATTGAATGAAAGCATTAATTAATTAATTAATTAATTACAATTTATTTATTTATTTATTATTAATCAATTGATTGATAATTGCTTAAAATTAATTTATTTTATTTATTTAGATGTATGAAATTATTTATTTTGTATTTTAGATAAATTTATAACGCTATAATAATGATAACTGTGTGCTTTTTAAATTTGTCTTTTGACGTCTTATCTGTGATATGCAGGCTTCATAACCTCTGATCCCCTTTCAAAATTCCATTTTATTTAGTTCCGCCCATTGTTTTCTCGTTTAGGCACACGCTTTATATTACTTGGGGACCATACGCCGCTTTTCATTTTGGAATGGGCACGGAAGTGTCACATTGAAGGTTCCATGATAACCGCCGTATGAAACACATCTGCGGATGTTTCTAAATTCAAAAATTTTACTATTTCATGTTTAAATGTTGAATTCTGCTTAAGCCGGTGCTAGGGGGCGTGGACGGTAACTTGCACTTTCCAGTACCGTCCATGAACAGGCTCAATCAAACCGAGCCTGCAACATTTTCAATTTTGTCGTGTTGGGCTTTCTTTAGGGATTCTGTATTTATCTATATTAATCAGTGTAAGCATAGCGTTCGGTAATACACACATGACAAAATTTAACTGCTTGTAATTCCGAACATGCAAATAACTCAGTAAATAAATATCTAAGTGACATATTGAGTTATTTTCCATATCACAGTACATGTATTAGTTTCACAAATAACAAAGAAACATGTGACTTATCAAAATCACGTGACCAGATTAACCTTATGACGTCAAGTAATCTAAAATTAAATATTTGTAACGGAGTACATTACTTGACAAGCGTAGTAGTATTTTAGTCTTGAAAATCTCTTGCTTTGTCAAGTTATCACGTTGGCAATATTACAGGATATGTCAGGAAAGGAAGTGACATCATGTTTCTGATGTCACTGCCTTAATAAGAAAGAACATTAAGAAGGTTATGGTGGAAAAAAAATTGTGTTCGGAAATACACGCACGTTCGGTAATACCCACACCCGCTCTATAACATTTGCGATATATCATCAATTAAATCAAGCTTATTTTCCAAAGCTTTCTATACACAGGGCTTTTATAAAGCCTTTTGTAAATGTCAGTTATATAGCATTGCAAGCAAAATCAAAAAATGGTAGTGAAGAAAACTGAACTTTGCCGAATACAACCTGCCTTCATAATCGGATTACCTTTATAAAAACTGTTTCTTCTCCTCACAGTCAAGGAAACATGACCGGACCTGCGCCCCGCACATCTTATTATGTGAGCCACTTGCTTGTGTGAAGCGTTAATTACGCATTCATTGTTGCAAAATATAATCTCATCGCCTGTTTGCAACCGACCATCTAGTGCAGCCGAACCTCCAGGCTCTATGAAGCCAACCGTGACCTAAGGGTAATAACCAAATTATTAGTCAAGTTCAGTCAAATAAACATATTTATTGTCCAACTTTATTTGTCATCAAATGGAAACGCATGTTCGTGAAGTTGACAGCCTAGCAGCCTGAAGTTGGCTGCCTATCAGCATGGCAGCCTAGCAGCCTAAAGAAAACTAAGAATAGTGCAAACATGAAAACAGTCGGAAATACATTAGTAGCACTTCTTAGACCAAGAAGTGCTGGTCTACAGACTACAAGACATTCAAAACATTCACGTCATGACTCACATGTTGATTTGTTGTACAGATATCTGTATTTGTTGGTGTTGTCCGAAGCAATCGCAATCAACACGAACAAATTCCAGAATAGAACGCAAACAGAAAGTATAAAACTTCCCAAACGGGAAACATTTAATGATGAATATTATGCTAGATGCCTGACCAGGAAACAGTGTTTCCAAAACGGGAAGCAGCTACTTCTTAGTAAAATCGTAAAACTTCACTCAAATTCACTTTCAGATTATTTTAATTGTAGACATTTTAAAAGAAATGACTCGATAGGATTTTAGATGTATCTTTACTGCACTTAAAATCTGATATTCATATTGAAGTGGGTTGAAAAACTATTATGCACAGGTCATTTTTCCTGAACTACGTAAAATAGGCCAATAAACTTCCTGATCGGGAAGGATTTTGACGCCGACGCTCGGGTGACTACTATAGCTCTACTTATTCTTATCGAATAGTCGAGCTAAAAACAATACAAAATGTCAATTAATATTTTTTAATTCGAATGTAGAAAAAGGTCTTAATTAATTTGTAACTCATTTTTTTCGGTAGACATAAAGTGAAAGTAGATAATGTTTTTGGAGAATATATATTTCGTAACCTCGTGACATTTAGTGTATACATGTGTAGATTCTAAATCATATAAGATATTAGGTACTGAATATCCGTTGTCCAACCAATCAAACTGTATTAATCATATCAGGTAACAATTATCCAACTCATTAAAAATGTTTTCCGAAAATATCGCCCCAAGGGTACAAGCGTCTTCGCGCGCAAAAAGACGTAAATCATGCGTCAAATTTACCCCCCCCATTCAAGGAACCGATTAATAAAGCGTACTGGTAGTGACGTAATAAAGTGAATATTAATGAGGCCAAATAATGTAGCTGTTCTACAGAAATCAGAAACATCCTCTCCGTCGAAGTTTCTAATTTCTGTTCTAGAATAGCACGGATGAACACTAACATAATAAATTATACTAATAATGATACAAATACAATGCAATAAGTATAATATAATGCATGTATAATATAATATAATAGTTGATGATCACAAGTGAAATATATTTCAATCTTAATACAAAACAAAATAAATTTTCTCTTTATTTCAAGCTTTTTCGACATTAAAATTTTTTTTAAGACAAGTAAAGTTTGACTGATTTTGCCGCGTAATGTCATATGTTCTTCTTCATGACATCATCGCAGTATGACGTCACAGTAACAATGTTGTAATATATATAGTTCTGTAGAAGTTTTCGTATTTTGCTACATTATTAACACGATGTCATGCTGATATTCATTTGCTACTTCTAAAGAATCAACTTTTACATACGACGGAATTTATTCCTCTCGATCGATGATTTCATTTAGATGTGAAATATTTTTTTTATTATATAGATCTAGATTCTATTTACAAATGAAATATTGAGAAATATTAATGAAATAAAATGCGTATTTTCATTTTCAGTATTTTCACTGTAAAAATTTATTTTTCACTGCAGTGAAACATATTTTCCGTATTTTCACTGGTGTCTTGCCGGACTACTTTCTTTTAAATTCTGCCAGTACACAACATTTAAGGGAAAGTCTTTCAAATTTTAATGTCAAAAAGAGAAAAATGTATATATATAATAAACAGAAAATTCAAGTTTTTTTTATAAAAACATGATTTATTTTCATCTTGTGGCATGAAAATTACCATATTTCACTCGTGGCTACCGCTACTCATGAAATATTTATTTTCATACCACTCGATGAAAATAAATTATGTATTTATAGACAAAACTTGAATATCCTCTATCATCCGCATGCTACAGTGAAAAATATATTTTATAACTTCACTGTGAAAATTATCAAAAATAATTTCACTTTCCAAAGTAAAGCATGTAATAAAATACAATAAAATACAATATGTTTCAGTATTGTAATAATAAAACAATAATCATGACAACATTTTGGCAACATGTGTACACTAAACCAAAATGGATGAGGATAGAATATAAGATACTATAATCTAAGTTACGCATTGTGACAATATCTGAGATGTGTGAAGTTAGCGGCCTAGCGGCTCAGCGGCCTGGCGGCGTGAAGTTGGCGGCCTAGAGGCCCAGCAGCCCGGCTTTTTAAATTAGAAAATTCTCAAAGTGATTTTTTTCTTTATATATAAACATTACACATTTTAAAATAACAAAGATTTGAGTTACGTGCGACACAAGTTAAAAATTGCAAATGTTTACTAAGTCAAGGGCAATAACTCTAAAAAAAAATAAATATATCCACATGAAAATACATAGAGTATATTCAAGTTTTTTCTATAAATACATGGTTTATTTTCATCGAGTGGTATGAAAATAAATATTTCATGAGTGGCGGTAGCCACGAGTGAAATATGGTAATTTTCATGCCACAATAAAACACTGGAAAGCATGAAATAAGGTAATATATCAGATGATTATATTCTGATAAACCACTAGTGAAATTTATAAAATATAATTTTCACTGTAGCCGGACTATATCTAAATGCGGATGAAAAGAAAATCATAACTAAATGGAATATCATTCAGAAATAAATGCCGTCATACGTAAATTTTGCTTCTTTTGGAAAAGAAAATCGATGTCACCATACATCATGTTAAAAATGTAACAAAATTGGAGAAAATTAACAGAACTATATTTCAAAATTGATAATGTGACGTCATGATATGATGACGTCACAAAGGAAAATGCGTTAGGCGGCAAAATCAGTAAAAAATAGTTTAAATCACTTAAAAAGCATGAAATAAAAAGAAACTTTATTTGTTTTACATATAAGATTGAAATATATTTCATTCATGAACACCAACTTTTATATTTTCACTCGTGGCTACGCAAAACATGCAAAACAAACAAATATCCTCTATATAGTAAAAACAAAACCACTCCATTTACATAATTATGGCTCCGTGGCGCAGTGGTAACGCGCAGGACTTACGGAAATGCCAGTGGTTCGCGCCATCCAAAAAGCATAGTTTTTAAACATAAAATTAACTAAACAGTAAGACAGTGTATTTAAGTTCGAGTATGCTCACCAGGCTATGCTCTAACCAATATGCAAAGTTTATCAATTCAACCATGATTAAATTACATATAGTAAAATATTACTATATATTGCAGTTTATATGGTAGCGCACTTATTTCCATGGTATCCTATTTATAATAATTCAATAACGCTTACAAAGATTATTTTGATTTTGACTAACTTGTATTTTCGATGTTAAACGAATCTAAGTTAATTTTAAAGTCTGAAAAAATGTAATCTTGCAAATATCACCAATAATATTATTATTATAATTATTATTATTATTATAATTATTATTATGTTATTATTATTATTATTATTATTATTATTATTATTATTATTATTATTATTATTATCAATTATACTCACCAGGCTATAGTCTAGCCCATGCTCAAACTTATAAATCGAACCATGAGTACATTATTGCTATAAATTGCGGTCTATGGGTATAATATAGAATATTGCCCTTACCAACGCAGACTCGTTATGAATTTTAAACTTTTGTAAATCATCATCATGCGCCACAAAAGAATAATGGCGAATATACCAAATTTCATTAAATCCGATCATTTGGCTTGATTTCATTTCATAAGCAAAGATAAATTGAATGTTAACATTTCCTTATAAGTTAATAACTAATCAATAGAAAATAATATGTTTGCTATAATATTAGGAACAATATAAAATTATTAATCAAAATAGGTGATAGACAAAACTACCAGGATGGCCCTCAGACTGGTTGTAAATTCATCAGAATTTTTTAGACGGGTACATCGTCTTTAAACAGTGTCAATACGAACACAAACTGAACAACTATATCTTAACAAAAACTGCGCCGACGTTTTTTGTTAACAGATGATAACGTTCTTAGTACTCAATTATAGACAAATGTAATATATTACATAATCTTGTACATCATATTTGCTTTTTACATGTAAACGTAAAATACAATGGTGCTTATGTACTATATATAGAATGTACAAATCCCAATGCGTCAAATACCATTCATTCATAAAAAAAACAACAAATAAACAAAAAAGTCAAGACAAACAATTTAAATGACTACCTGAGTACCGTCCTCGGAACCGCCAACTAGCCAGAATCCAAAACCTTGATCATTGCAATTTAATGAAACATTCATTTTACTAGTGTAGAAATATATTCTGTAAACAGAGAATGAGGCAGTATCAAATATGTGAAGCTTAACTATATTGTTTTATTAACACCGTTAACTCTCAACACGGTAATTTTACTATCTCTGAAACTTAGCTGCTTAAACTTATACATTCCTTGAACATGACACTAATAAAACTTAGACACTCTGCTTCAATAACGCTTACAAAGATTATTTTGATTTTAACTAACTTGTACTTTCGATGTTAAACGAAAAGTTAATTTTAAAGTCTAAAAAAATGTAATCTTGCAAATATCACCAACTGATAGGAACGGTTTCTATCTTAATTATATAATTTATTTATATTTCATTCTATCTATTACGTTCGTAATTATTAGCGTTCAGGTTTAAAAACGTGTTAATTGCCATGTTTAAAGATGATAACAGGACCAAAATCAAAGCACTGAATGTACTGAACGGGAGGCTATGACAGAATGTTTCAGACTTACAGTTTCTTTTTGCCTAAAATGTGCTGTAATTTCAATTATTACCAAAATGAGAAGATCTGTCCATTGCGCCATTTATCCTTACATTTATATGTATGGTTAATATGGTGGACTTATCATTTTGTTAATATTCCAGAACTTTTCATTGAGGTCTACATTCGGACTGTTAATCATGCACATTTTGAAGAACCTAAACTGCCAATATTAAATGACATACCAGCAAGTATGACGGCTATTTATTATAAGATCATCTGACGGTTCCTTATTGAAATATTCTAGGTCGGCATTGAATGATAATAAAAACTGCTAGTTATGCAACATTTTGGAAGCGAGAGGTATGGAGTTCAAATCCCAGTTAATGGAACTCATACCAAGGGTTTTTAAGCCAAATAAACATTGAATTGAATGAGTGTTGCAAATAGTCTTATAGCCAATTTACTTTAGTTATAACATTGGGAAAAGCATCGGTGACACTATACAAACAAATTGGTTTATAATCTCACAACCTGCACCTTTCTGACATTCTGAGACCCAAACAAATTCAGCGCCTTCTGTGCTTTGATTTTTACCGCCAATACTCAACCAACTTATGGTAGTTTATCGATAGAATCTATTTTTAAACCTCACTAGCTTGAAATATGTACTGCGGGAAATCTGTTGTTAACAGGGTTTGCGGTTATCCCTGTCGATCATGTTTGTCTTACCATTGAGAACATCACACCCCCCCCCCCCACACACACACACACAACACTGTTTCTGTGGTAAATTATTTTCAAGTGTTGTAAAATGAATACTAAACTCCTCTTATGCCGCCGATTATTTTCATTAATTTTATTACACATGGACTATCAAATTATGATTCGTTGCCCCAAAATTGAATAAACTTTCTTATTACACAATACGGGGTCATTCATTTGATTGAAGACTGATCCTTGGGTCTTTCTCTGAAATAATTATTTCCTTGTTCTGTTCTGGTAAGAAAACATATTTGACCGCATCTGTAAGACTGACACTGTTTGCTACTTGAGAATTTTGTTGTACCGCAGCACATTTTTATTTGTGTTTTCTAATCAATTCGAAACTAAAATCAGTTAAATGAGATCACCATCGGGTAGACGACTACTAGGTTCTTTGGTTATGTTTTTTACCCTACATATTTGAATGTTTCTATTGGGATTGAAATGAGTTTAGTTAACTAAACAACTGGTTGTTTAGATCCCTGACCTGTCAAATTATAATTATGAGATTAGTGTATATATTAAAACTTTCACTACAATATATTCCTAAACAAATGAGCACATGTTTAAATTTATTCTTATTCCATTAAAAGGTCAGAGTAGGGATATATCAATTGCCAGTCATATTTTTTAAAGATATTTCTATGTTAAAAGTTTGAATGATGAATTATGTGAGATGAACATATAAGTTTTTTTTTATATTTGCCGATGTAAAATGTATTCTTGAAATTGTGTAGGAGGGTCGCTACGGGTTTTGTAGTTAAATAGTGTGGTTTTTTTTCGGCGAAAATTGTTCAAGAATATGATGTTTTCAAACTATATGTTAATCACCATCAGTGAATTCTTAGTAAATGTATGCGAAATATTTACTAACAGCTATATGATATTGCGGTTTTGTGTGCGTTTTAGGGTGTACTAATAAGTTAGTTTTCATTAGTTATCACACAGGCATGATCCAAGAGACTGTTTATCATTATTTGTCTTTTTAAAAAAATAATATTTTAAGGACTATAAATGGTTTATAACAATAAAAATACATTCGTGATAGTGATCTTGCAATAATCACAACGGCAACGATCGCTGCGTAGTAATTGGAAAATTGTTTTCAAAAATAAAGACAATATTTTGCGAAATATTTAACTTAAACATTTTTTCAGTGCTTTACAATAATCCGTTTTGTTTATAATTTTCCCGATAAAAGTATAACGGTTGAAATATCAGAACTATTTATTTTCGATGCATGGTCGATTTATCGCCGCGGTAAACGTAAGTAGCGATTTTAAAATTTATAAAAAGTTTAATCCAAGCGTTTTTATACCGAGAATTATAAACTTTACAAATAACAAGTATAATTCACGATGATAAGTGAAGAGTCAGCATTAAAATATCACGTTACTATTTTTGTTGACCTGATTACCGCGCTGAACAAGTTTCTTACATGTCACATTTAGATAAGCTAAATAAAAGGCCTTTTTCAATATTTAATCAGGCACAATTTTTACTGAAATGTCTAATTAAGATAGCCCAAGATTTATACCTTTGTCTTTGCGATACTAGCATGTTTCTGTAAAATATGTGAATAAAAAAGCGGGAAAATGATGCAATTAGCTGAAAACAATGGAGTAAATGAAATTGAAATGTGTACATTCTTTTAAAATAATGGAAAATGTGAGAAAATATTTTTGAGCTGATAAATTGATGCATTTTTTTTATTTGATGGAAGTTATTCATTAAATGAATAAGATCATTTCAAATCCATTTTGACTACTTGAAAACTGATTTGTTTGTTTGTTGTTGTTGTTGTTTTTTTTGTTTTTTTTTTTTGTTTTTTGTTTTGCTCTCCTGTGTATCAGTGTATTGATCTGTTCCTCTGACCAAGATATTTTATACATTTACTTAAAATTTACAGATCATGAACACTGAATCAGTAACATAAAAGTCAGAAAATAATAATAAAAAAAAGGCTATCACACACCTTCGGGCACATGTTTTGTGTCAAACCGGTGTTATCAGTGTCTTGACAGACAAAAACTTGTAGAAAAATAGAACGTGTTCTAACTTTCTTGCAAGGAATATAATATATATAATTTAAAAAAAAATGTATAAAAGTAACAATTCTTTTGAATGTACATAACTGTATACTATTTGTGTCGGCAAAAAGGGCATTCTCAAAAAATCGTACATCACGCCAATTGAATGCACTACATATTATATTAAAGCTGGTATTTTTAACTTGATAATTTTATTTAATTTATATTCTGCTTATCAAATACATGTATTTAAAAATCACTAGAAAACAAGTTATGATACACGTATACACAAAAATTCGTTATAAACTGAATTATGATTTTAAGTATTTTTGACTATGCCACTTGGTAGTCATTATGGAGTATCAAATCAGTAAGGAATGGCCAATGAAGTACTAGGATGATCCATAAACCAAATTCGGATAATAAATATTTTAACAACTCACAAAAGTGACGTAATCTGATGTAATGATAATATGCACCCTTGTGGTTTATGATATCACTGCCAAGTGCCGCTTGTATATACTTATGCACTCAAACGAGCATAAATAATTTACATTCTTTAGAAATAATAAGCAACACAACACAGAGTTTAAAGAGGCTAGAGAGAGTATTTGTAAGCCGTCTCCACTAACCGTTTATTTTCCCAACCTCTGGATATAAAGCTACATATCAATTTTTGTAAAGACAAAGGTCCAAAAAAAAGCTTCCACATGACTTATAGTAATAGATTTTCTGAGAAAATTTATCTGTTAAAATATGCCAAATACTTCGTGTAAAAGTAAAGAAATATAAACTTTCTAATATGGTTTTTGAAAATGTTCGAAAAGTCGGGTTGCTGCGAGCGGGATACCCAACACTTTTTCAACGTGGGAAGGGAGGGGGGGGAGGGGGGTATTGTTGAAGGATGAATCCAGGCTCAAGACCAGCGGCTCCTTCTCGAACCTACCTGACGTAAAACCCAAATTTAGCGGTCTAAAATTTTATGTCATAATGGAAAAAAGGAAACGAATTTTGTAAATTATAAATAGGCAAAGACACAGATAATTTCTCCCTGAAATAAACTCATTTCATGTACATAATTATATGCAAACAGAATAATAAATTCACAGTTAATCAAAACAGAATTAATTGAATATGCCTCGTCGATTTTGAAAGTCCATGGATATTACGGGGAAGTCAAAGACCGGGCCCTCGAAGCGGGTTCGGGCTTTGGCTTGCCCGGCTATAGACTACTCGTGTATATCTAAAAGAAAATCAAATAAAAAAACAATTAAAAAATATATAGAATTCTATACCTATCAATGAAATTTTCAGTGTCAATTCTAGTCGGGCGCCGCCATTTACAATGTAACTCAATGATAATAGGCGGGGTATTCCGATAACGGAACAATTCTCAACTTTTCGGATAAATAATAAATGTCGAGTGTTCCAAGTGAAAACGGAAGCGGTGCATGTAATACTGAATGAAACCTTTAAAACGGAAAGAAAGGAATTTTAACGACTTCCCCGTGCATAGGTTTTGCCTAATTTCATATTATTTCACTGCGGATGATCACGTGATCATATTGTCTTAATAGTATTCTGCTTGAAAACACACATATACATCAGCGTAAAAGTATTTACAATACAGAAATAAGATACAAACATGTACATTATACAGAATTTATTTCACCAGCAAATATGCGGCCTAGTTTTACATATAAATACCATTTTACTTGTTGATTTTGGCTTGCAGCCACGGCTGCAAGCCATTTCATTTGGAAAATTTGTTCCGGTAAGGTGGTTTTCTGCTTACATTTGTAAGTGCATGATTGAACGGGAAACCAGCTGCAATCGTGCCAATCGCAACTTTTTGGCCTTTTCCGTCACTCTTCGGATTAATGATAATAGCCGATGTACTTCCGATTGCAATCGTGACAATTCGGGCGATTCCGTCATACTGCAGAATCAGACGAAGTAATATTACGGAAATCTAAGCTATTTTAGTTACTTCGGTAATCCCAGTTTGTTTATATAAATAGGATTCGTATTTTTACTTGTTTATTGATTTAAACCAACGAAATTGTTCCGTTTCAATTCTTTTTCAAGACGCAAAAGTTACTTTCTTTTATAATGGTTTTTGTCTGTATTAATAGTTTTATACAATAGAGGATGTTGACTGTAGTAGTATTCCGTCTTCAAAGGGTGGTCCAAATCACACAGAATATTAGTGCATGATCGAGTTATATTTAGATCTACTGAACTTGGTGAGGTAATCTAAAAAAAGCCCGTGCATATCATTAACCTTAATACCACGTGATGATCTATAGATCTGTGAACATGCTTATTAGTTGGTACCACGTAACGAAGTGGAAATGAAATGTGCACACTTGTTTCCTTTCAGAATGATAGATAGATCTCAATGTTAGTATTTTTACGATTGATTATTTTCTTTATTAGTTTTATACAATAGAGAATAGATTTCAAATCGTTTTGACAAAAATTTTCGTTTTTACAAAAATAAAAACAACTAAATATGTTGGGATGAAGGCACAACTGTGCAAGCCTTTCCTTTTAAAAGGAAACTTTATTTCGACTCTTATCGGTCTATAGTCACGTGACGGCTTGTAGAGGTATCAGGTATCACATTTTCTTAGTTGAATTATTTCGAGTTATAAATTATGAGGATAATATATATATCTTTTGTGTTAATAAGAACAAGGTCTAGTCTTCTGGTAACACAAAACAGTTTTTTTTTTTTTTTTTACGTTATCGTTGTTTATTATGTAACGTTAAAATTCAATTCTAACACTCCACGTGATATTGTCACTATAGACAAAGAAGGAAAAAAACCCTGGTGTTAAACTGCCAATAAACACTGGTTAGGGACTACTTGTATATGCACCCTCGATTATATAGTTTACAAAGCCTTAACAATAAAAACAATAAAACAATAAAAAAAAATTTATTTATGTTTTCAGTTCCTATAATCATTTCTTTTCATACAATACATTACCGAAATAATATCTCACATACACTAACGCCATAAATTTGATCCATATCAGTTAATAAATATTTTGACAAAACGGTGCCAATTCGTAAACAGCGTAATGACATCATCCTAAGTTTATAACTTTATAGCTTCCAACACTATCGAACTAAAATAAATTTGTATAAACTAAAACTAAGTAAACAACTCATTCATAAACAAGCTGACGTTATTTCATACATAGAAGAATGATAAATCGGGCACTGTTGTAAACGTTTTTATTGTTGAAAACTTGATAAAATAACGTTTATCTTATAATTTCTTTTGTTAAATGATTTCTATATCTTCGCAAAATCGAACAGCGTTATACAAAAATCGGCACCGGAAGTTATTTCCGCTTGAAAAAATGTAAGCTGATTAACACTGCAGCCTTAGAAATGGTGAATTACTGTTGTAGGGGGTTTCATTTTCCACAAGACAAAAGATTAAAGAATAAATGGAGAGAAGCAGTAAAGATAGGTGTGCATGGTAATAAAATGAAGTTATGGTCACGCACATTTGCCATGCCAATAATGATCAAATTGTCATAATAATTAATAATAATAATAATCCCCCCTTGATCATCAAGAACAAAATTACTATCCAGCACCCGTTTACTATATAAAATATATTTTACATAGTTATAGCAATTTTTTGTTGCCTGTAGTCAGAGACATGTGCATATCATCAAAACTGGTACATATGTGGAACGGGTAAAAGGATTTGCAAAGAAATTGAAAATTCTGAAATCAGAACTTAATTAAACAGGGGTCACATATTTTATACGTTTGTTTCATGATTCTAAATTGTTGACAAACTAGCTTGATTGTAGAAAATATTTAAGTGATTTGACATACTAGAATGGAATATAATGAATTATACAATACGTATTGATACTCATTATCAATAAAGACAGATAGATAATGTGAAGATTTTATTATTTCAGACACACATTATCATGATTATGTCACGTTTTAATGCACATACAAGTACATCTTGCCTTAATACATGTAATAAAGTATGTAAAACTGAGCTAATGGCCCAGTAGCAGAATGGGTTCTCCCTTAAAGTCTTAAATTCTGTCATACGTCTCCAATCTGTTAAAAATTATATAACTTGATGCATTTCATTTACTAAAGAACAAATTTGAAGTAATAAACTCTATATGATTATATTTATTTGAAGCATCATAAATTTACAAATATACAAAAATAGATTATATCAAACATATTGTATAAATCACTTGAATAATTTCTACGTAAATAAAATGTATATAAAGGCATTATATTTTAAAAAGTTTTAACAGGAAAGTGTTGATTATATATCCAAGATCATTTTCATACTGTTATTCAGTCTACATTGTCTACATTGTACAGTTGAAAAATACAGCAGTTTACTGGTATATGTTTAAGATTTAATGTAATATATTCAATTTGTTAAATATAATTACCTTAATATTAAATGATAAAATCTTCATTTATTTCTGCTGCTGAAGCCCCTTTGATAATTAATTATTTCTTTAATTTAACAACTGACCAGTCAAAATACTCTGAAACTTTCTATTAATCTCTGTGTTTACATCAAGTGGCCGTTGTTTGTTAACCTCTTATTTACTTCTTCCGCTTATCAGTAGCGTGTGGGGAAACTCCCCCATTACCAGTCAGGCCTACGGCCTTCGTGGTCAATTCATACGCATCAACACTCGAAACCGGTGTTAAATAGCCGATAAGCACCGCTAAGACTGATATTATTTCTTAAGTAAAGTCACTCAAGACACTAAACAGGAAAGGGAGATTTCATAAATAACAGTTTAACCACTATGTGTAGATTTATGTGCATGTGTTTGCCTTACATGCAAATTATATTATTACGTTTTCTAAAAGCCTTTTATTTTGATTACTTTTACAGTTTAAAAACAGATCTCGTTGGTTATAAACCCATATCATGATAGTTCATGAGTTCATTTACTAAAAATTCGTGAACTAGTAGTGTTCATAAACTTCATTTGCTTTGCGCTCAGTAGAGAATTCGATTTTTCTGTTATATCGGTAACAGCAGTACATATTAACATGCAAACATATCTTGTTATACATAATTCAGTCTGATATATTGAATAATTTAACTTTTCTTCTTAGGGTAAAAGGTAGAGAATTTATCATGTAGCGACAAAACAGAAGGATGTTAATTTAACTCAAAAGCTATACAAATTATTAAAATATTCAACCCTGACAATCTCACAGGCAGTCGGTTTGGATACTATACATGTACATGACCACTCCTGCTATTATATTCCCGCAACTTAAATAATTTTTTATTCAAAATATTTTTCAAACATTATATTATTATTTTCAGTAAAACAGGAAAAGCAAGTTGTTCTTTTAATTTCATCCATAAAATACTAGATTTATATTGCCGTTTAAGTTCATCCATATGATACTATAAATACATATCTGTATATATTTTATATAGAAAACGGGATCTGGATAGTATTTTTGTTCTTGATGATCAAGGGGTGATTATTTTATGAAAATTGGACCATTATTGTCATGGTAAATTTGACGAACGTCTGTGGATAGTATAATTATAATGCTCAGGAATAACTTTTCATTTTCTACTTTACATGCTAATCAGCTTCTACTCGGCATGAAAAGACCAGTGCTGATAGTGATAATTTTGATTGGCAGTTTTCATTAGGCGAGGTCAGGTAAAGGGCCTGATAATACTACAAAGCAATGTCAGGATACAATAGATAATACACGTTGAGCGCTCGCAGAGACAAATGATTACACAGTAACTTTTTGATATTCATTAAACTCTATAAAAATTATGTTATAAATTTCTGACTAGATAAAAAGCAAAACATTATTTTGTTTTATATGACAGGAATGAACCTAGATATACATTGCTGCAAGAAATAATAATTGGACCACAATCCACCTAAACAATATGATTTAATTAAAGAGGTGACACTTTTTCTATTGTTATTTGATATCGGGTTGTAAGTTATATTGGATTCCAGGAGAATTTTGAAGTACAACACCAATTAAAACATAGATGTACAAGCAAATCTTTATGTGTGAAGGCTACTATTTCTTGAATTCATACGATTTACAGGATAGGAAATGTTCTATCTCTTGAATGTAGTTGTACAGAACTCCCTAGTCGACAGATTTCTCAATTATTCCCTTTTAATTAGTTTAATGAATGAAATTCCAATAAAGTAAAAATGATGTTGAAAAAATGTTGAGGAACCACCAAGTTGTGGCATGTTTGAATCCTAAATTACGCAGAAAATGATTATTTACTTATTTTTTTCTTAAAAAACGGAGGAGTTTCCATCATTAATCACGCAGACAAAAATCCCCATAATTTTACAGAATAGGCTTTGGTTTATACAGAACTCATTTAAGTTCCATTGTGTAGAAAGCTATAAGCTTGTAGACACATTTTCAAATCCGTCCCTGAAACCAACCAGTACTGAGTAATGAGTGTAGATTCTTGCTCAAGGAAGCAACGACTTGCCCTGACGGGGTTTGAACCCATTCGGCTAGTGATCATTAAATTACCAGTTCGGCGCATTAACCACTCGGCCATGCCGCCACATTCACAGGCTTTAGGGTAATCAGTTATATTATTCATTCCAAGATTTCAAGATTTTCAAGATTTTATTATTCACTCAATACACAATACATGTAAATATGAGGTAAATAACAAATTACAAATGTTAACGATAGTATGTAACTCACACTTCTTACAATATTCATTTAACAAAGACAGGAGAAAGTTTAACATTCATACAAATAAAACGAAAACCAGAACATGGTAAATTCCTAAATGCTCCCTTCATGCTATCCACGACCTACCTCTTAATCTTCCTAATTGATAAATACCAACAATTATATAATATTTACACATATTTTTAGTAAGAATAGTGAATAAATTCTGTAAGGGATCTATTCGGATGGAATTGTTTTGAAATGAAACTTAATGATTCATAAAATATAGATTTACTGTCTGAATGCAAGAGTGTTGTATTGCTTTGAAGAATGTACACCATATCTTTAATTAGAATTGTACAGCTAAATCCTACCGTCTGTTAAGTTCTGAAATAGATAAAAACAGAATCCCTAAAGAAAGCCCAACACAGCAAAATTGAAAATGTTGCAGGCTCGGTTTGATTGAGCCTGTTCATGGACGGTACTGGAAAGTGCAAGTTACCGTCCACGCCCCCTAGCACCGGCTTCAGCAGAATTCAACATTTAAACATGAAATGGTAAAATTTTGAATTTTGAAACATCCGCAGATGACTCCCCACAAACTCTTACATAAAGGACACTCGGTATTATTATGCGTGTGTACCACTCTAATACGCAACGGAGATTTATATGCACGTGACAAGAAAGGAATGTCGAAGCATTTAGTATGATGCCAGAAATGTCTTCACTAAATCAATTGACGTCATGAACATTATTGAAAAGTATTGAAGTGTCAATGCCGCCACCGGCGTCTCATTTTTAAGTGAGCTAAAGGAAACATTTATGAATTGTGTGAGTGATAATTAAAAGGAACCTCCTCGAAAAGTTATTGGAAGATAAACTTTTGGCCTTTTTTAATTGTTTTAGAAATTTCATATCAAGTCAACAAGAATTTGTTACATAGTTACCAACGCCCCCCGCCTCAGGGAAGTTTTATATGAAGCATAAAAGTGTGCTATTTCAACAGATTTAGGTATAAATCTCAGGACTTTCAGTCCAAAATTATGATCAATGCTAGATCTGCAAATGCAACAATTAATTTATTAAAGAAATAAAATGAAACATGGAATTTAACAAGAACCGATTGAACCGGTTGATGCTCCCGGAGTAGGTTTTGGACACAGAAAAGCATGAAAAAATGAACAAAGGGCAAAAACTCCAAAATTTGGCAAAACAGAGTTATGGTTCTTTGCACTGCACTTTCTATTCAATGAGATCTACCTTTAAATGTTTGTGTTGATATCTCTTATAGTTTCAGAGTTATGTCCCGGGTAGAGTTCAAAGTGTAAAAATGAACAAAGGGCAATAACTCATAAATTAGGCAAGGTTTAGGGTCTTTAGCACTGCACTTATATTCAATGAGATCTATCTACCTACAAAGTTCCATGTTAATACCTCTTATAGTTTTAGAGTTATGTTCCGGACAAAGTTCAAGTTTAAAAATGAACAAAGCGCAACAACTCCAAATAAGGCAAGACAGAGTTATGGTTCTTTAACACTGTACTTCTACATATATATCTATCTACAAAGTGTCACGTTGATGTCTCTTAAAGTTTTACAGTAATGTCCCGGACAAAGTTCAAGTAAAGAAAGAAACAAAGGGCAATAACTCCAAAATTAGGCAATACAGAGTTATTGTTCTTTAGCACTGTACTTCTACTCAATGAGATCTACCTACCTACAAAGTTTAATATTGATTTCTCTTATAGTTTTAGAGGTATGTCCCGGATGAAGTTCAAAGTGTAAAAATAAACAAAGGGCAATAATTACAAAAAAGGCAAGGCAAAGTTACGGTTTTTGAGCACTGCACATCTACTCAATGAGATCTATCTACCTACAAAGTTTCATGTTGATATCTTTTGTAGTTTTAGATTTATTTACCAGACAAATTTCAAAGTGTAAAAATAAACAAAGGGCAATAATTCAAAAATTAGGCAAGGCAGAGTTATCTATTTTATGGTTTCTGAGCACTGCACATCTACTCAATGAGATCAATTTACATACAAAGTTTCATATGATACCTCTTGTAGTTTCAAAGTTATATCCCGGACAAGAACAGCGGACGGAAGTTCTAACGGGTCAGTAATAATGTGGCTACTCTGTTTTTTTCTCTATTGTTCTTTTTAGCCACACAAAATAAACAGCCACATAAAAGCATTACGGAATGAATGACATCAAAGAGAAAGAACAGTTACCTATTGTCCCTTAAGCCACATTAATACTGTCCCTCGAGAACAGACGGACAAAGCGGCGATTATATGCTCACCCTTCGGGGAGCATAAAAAATTTATTATGTAAATCTTTGACCTCTTAGTGTGACATTGACCTTCGAGGTAGGGATGCAGGCGTTGAAACATATTGTCTTATTATTGTCACTATTTGTGCCAAGTATTTTCAAAATCCCTTGAACTGTGAAGAAGTTATAGATCGGACACAAAATATACCCTATAACAGACTATCCTAATCTTTGACCTCTAAGTATGACCCTGGAGGTAGGGACCCATGTTTTGTGCCAGACATATCGTCTTATTATTTTGATTATTTGTGCAAAGAGTTTTTAAATCCCTTGATCTATGAAAAAGTTATGGACCGGACACAAAATAAACCATATAACAGACTTTGTAATTCTTTGACCTCTTTGACCTTGGAAGTAGGGACACATGTGTTACGCATGAAATATCATCTTATTATTGTGACTATTTGTGCCAAGTATTTTCCAAAATCCCTTGACCTATGCAGAAGTTATGGACGAGACACAAAATATACCATATAACAGACTCTGTTAACCTTTGACCTTTAATGTGACCTTGACCTTTGAGGTAGGGGTACAGGTGTTGCACTTGACATATTGTCTTATTGTTGTGATTTTCTGTGCCAAGTTATTTCAAAATCCCTTGAACTATGAAGAAATTATAGATCGTACACACAATACACTCTATAACAGACTTCGCTGCTCCTTATACGTCAAATCAATATCACCTTGCACTCAACATCGAACCCTTTGCTCCATCTCTTGCCCTTTGGCTCCACTACTTTCGAAAAATTCCCATTTACACATTTAAAAAAAAATTCGGAAGTAATTTATGTTGCACGGAGGACACGTTCTTATAACGGGTAGATATTTTACTAATACACTTTTTCAAGAAATCTGAAGGGTTTGGCGTTTCTATGGTTGGGAAGTTCAATATTCTACAAATTGTCGTTCGCTTCGTCAGGGAGAAACATTCTCCCGGGCTTAATATAATTTAGTTTTTGTAACAGCTTAGATAATTGTAACATTTATATTTTCTATTTGGATGGCTTACTAGCACACAGACTAAACAAGACCCGAAGGATGGTTTATATATTTTATTATATGTGATGCATCCAATTATACACTCATAAACTCCCAAACATCAAGTAAGCATACACACAGTAACAATAACAATATTTGATATTAAAGGCGTGGCTTATTATATCTTGTAGACTTGCTTACTACATCCTCTTCTATATTTAGTTTAGAACTCATCAATAACATCAATAAACTTAAATTATCAAAACTTTAAATTTAAATGTGCAATCATATTGTAATAAGAAATATTTTTCTTTTCGTATGAAATAAGCTATATATCAAGTCTATTATTATAAACTCTTCTCCTTTTTCAGCTGAGTTCATTTACCAATGCGATTTACTCTAATCAGTGTACTAGGCATCTGTTTCAACGAAGTAGTGATAAATACAATGTTATTGTTAATTGTCATATCTTTTTCTATTGTTCGGAATGTCACAAAATATCAAGCAAATTGCATTATTATCACAACATTTGTTCAAACAACAAGCATTGTTATCAAATATCAAAAGAATGATTTTGTTTTTCCGTTCTACCACATAAAAACTAATTATAAAATAATTTAATAAAAACCAAAAGTATTAATTTCACGAATAACAGAATGTTCTCACAAACGCTATCATTTTTTCCTAAGATTAATAAATCCAGCAAGCGGATACACTGCTATGATAGCAAATATAATTAGGGCATTATTATGGCCCACACATTTGAGTCATTAACCCTTATAGCTGTAACGAGAAATGGTATCATAGATTAAACCATTTTCTTTTTTTAATCTTCATAACGTCTCGGCGGTCGGCGTTTCCCCTGCGGCCTATTTCTAGATAAATATGTATTATCTGCAGGTTTCGTCTGCATCGGCTCTTGATCTCATCTCCATGAACATAATTAAACTTGGAAACGTCCCGTGTGATTTCTTTTCCTTTATGTTTGATTGTAAGCATAGATCCTTTAATGGCGATGATTATCCGGGGGGTAGGGTCAAACGTTGTTTCAAACTTATTCCGTTGTTCCCGTTTTAATAGCACACGATCTACCAGTTTCAAATTATTTCGCTAAGGTCTACGTTTCTTATCAGCGTATATTTTGTTTTTCGCTTTTGATAGACTGTCCCTGTCTCGAATATCTGTATCTTTGTTATCAAATGTCATCTTTGGTAATTTTGTCTTTAATTTACGATTAAACATTAATTCACTAGGAGCTGTTTGTGTAGTTGTTTGTGGTGTGTTCCGAAAATTCATAAAATATCTACTTAACGCTCTTTTATAATCTTGTCTTGACGCTATCGCTGGTTTAATTGCTTTTTGCAGTGGCGCCATAAATCTCGCCACTATTCCATTTGCCTGTGGGTGCAATGGAGTGATTCGTTTATGTTTAAATCCCGAATTATAAGCAAATTCTCTGAATGCGCGGCTTTGAAACGGATGTCCATTGTCCGTTTTCACTACCTCTGGATATCCGAATATCGAAAATATCGCCTCTAATCGCGGTATGACTGTATCTGCGGCTGTCGATTTGATTCTTTCAACTACTGGAAATCTACTGTAGTCACATATAACAACTAGTAACATGTAACCGTCTGGAAATGGTCCACAAAATTCACAACTGACTTCAGAAAACACATCTCGTGGTAGTAATGTTGGTGTGATCGGGTCTGGAATAATTCTTGTAGATGCAGCTTGGCATACAATACATGATCTACAAATTTCGTCCACCATTCTATCCATTTGTGGAAACCAGCAATACTCGCGTAATAATCCTTTTCATTTTGATTGGCCTTGGTGACCTTCATGCGAAAGCATAACAGTTTGTGTTTGCAGACTTTCTGGTATGCAAAGTTTTGTACCCCGTAAAAGCACAAATCCATCTTCCGTATATGCAACTGCAAGTTCTTGATTTTTATTCAAATTTTCGTATAACCGAAAACTTTCATCTAATTTGCATTTTTGAGTTTTCCAGTCATTTTGTTCTAACGCATTTCTTACACACCTTAATATACATTCCGTTTCGGTAGCTTGTGCTACATCTGACAGCTTCAATGCATCTGGCAAAGCGTTATCTGTGATAAAGCTAATATACTGCTCGGCTACTGTATTTGTTTCGTGTCTTGCATGTGGATGCCTGGAAAGATAATCTGATATCATCATTTTACTTGGTCTATAAACTGTCTGGAAATCATACGTTGTCAACTTCAAACGCCAACGTTCTAATCTTGGTGATTGTATTGTCTTGATATTGTTGAAGATTGACTGAAGTTGCATGATCTGTTATCAGTTTAAATTTCTTGCCGAATAAATACAAATGGAAATGCTGAATCATGATGACAGCACTCAAAGCTTCTCTTTCTGTTTGAGACTATCGCGTCTGAACCGAATTGTATGCTTTGCTTCCATATGATACTATCTTGCCGTTTTGAATAAGTATTCCTGAGCATCCAACTGGACTTCCGTCGACTCAGAGTTCAGTTTCCTTTCTAGGATCGAAATATGTCATGGCCTTGTCACTAATTAGGGTATCTTTTAATGATGTGAACTTTTTTTCTTGGTCAGCAGTCCATTCAAATTTTACACCTTTATGTGTAAGTCGTCTTAGTGGTTCTGTTAAGCTTGAATAGCCATCTATGAACTTAGACAAATAGTTGGTAAGACCCAGAAATGAAGGATTTCGAATATATTGATTTTGGTCTGTCCATATTTTTCACTGCATTTACTTTGTCAGGATCGGGTGAAATTCCGGATTCGGAAAATAGGTATCCGTAGAACTTGATTTTAGTTTGTCCGAATGAACATTTTATGCTGTTCAGTGTGAGGTTTCTATCTTGAAGACGTTGCAGTAAAGCGCAAAGATTGGCATTGTGTTCCTCATGTGTCTTACCAAAACAAATGATGTCGTCGGCAATATTCAATATGCCTTTTAGACCTTGATTTGCTTGACGAAGTTCGTTTTGGAAAATTATCGGTGCTGCGGACACCTTGAAATTTAGACGTTTATACCTAAACAGTCCAATATGTGTCTGAAACGTTGTCATTACAAGTGCTGCTTCGTCCAATTCAATTTGATGGAAAGCTTTGTACAGATCTAGACGTGAAAATACCGTTGCACCGTTTAACGTCAAGATGATATCATCCGCCGTCGGGCAAACATTTTTCTCTGTTTTGATTGCGGTGTTAGCTTTCCTCATATCTACGCACACTCTCACTTCATGCGGAGCATTAGGTTTCGGAGCCGCTACTAAGCTCGAAACCCATGGTGTCGGTAAACCTATAACCTTTTCAATGACATCCATTTCCTCTAAACTTTTCAGTTCCTTTTCGACTTGCGCACGTACATGAAATGGAACTCTCCTAGGCGGTTGAGCCACAGGTACAACACGTTCATCAATATGAAACTTAACTTTTCTGTCTTTCAAACACCCCAAGCCTGTGAAAACTTGAGAATATTCTTCAATAAGTCCTCCTGAATATGCGTCTTTGCTTTGAACTGATTTATGAACTGATTGTATTTGCGGTAAAATCCCAAGCTCTACCGATAATTCATAACTGATCAATGTTTCTTTGTTACCTTTAACGATATGGAAATCTTTTGTCATAAATTTTGAGTCCGACTGCACAAGCAGGGAACATTTGCCTAAGAATGGAAGTGGAGATTTCTGCCCAAATGCGAATGCTTTTGTTTTCGTTTTCTTGATTTCTGGACGGATTTTCATTTTCTCGAGGTAGATTTCGCTAATAATATTTAACGATGAACCGCTATCTATCAACACATACACATCTACTCCATTTAATTTAATGCATTTCTTTGGCACTTTTTTCCCATCTGACATCTTAAATCCAAATAACACATCGCACTCATTTGAACTGATACTCGGCGTGTTTGCCTCTGATAAATCTTGTGAATCCGACTGGTCATCATCGATTAATTTCACTTTGTTTTTACGTTTTCTGCAGACCGATATGAAATGATTCTTCTTATGACAGTAGTTACATTCCGCTCCGATAGCAGGACAACGTGACATATGTGGATACTTTCCTCCACAATTTCGGCATTTTTTCCTTAGTTCTAGAGGGTTGTTTCGCTTTCCCGACGACGAACTTGCTTCTGGGATAGTTTGATATGAACGTTGCTGAAAACATTTAGGTGCAAATCCCTTTGATTGACGGCTAAATCGAGGATTGCTTTTTACCCGCACTACTTGCTGACTACTTGTATCCTGTGCTTAAGTTTTTGATATTTCCATGGTTCTCATTTTTGTAAGTCATTAAGTGATTTATCCAGATCTTGTAAACACTGCATTTTCATGTTTTGTAAAATAACACCCTGTATGATCTGGCTTTTAATTTCTGAGTCAATGTCCGAAAATTCACAATTCTTAGCTTTCTGGCGTAATCTTGTTGTAAACTGGTCGATAGATTCCCCATGCAATTGCTTCATGTAACGAAATTCGAATATTTCAAATTGTGTGTTTTTTCTTGGCTTAAAGTATGCTGTTAATCCAATTTTCGTTTCCTCGTAGTTTTCATTGTCTTCTTTTAAATTCAATGTATCATAGATATCGTAAACATCATCTCCTGCATAATGAAGTAACAGTGCTTGTTTTCGCTTTCTAGTGTTTATACCCAGTCCAACAAATAAGTTTTCTAATTTGTCCAAATACTTTTCCCATCGTACTCCCAGAGGAATTTCATCAGCAAAAACATCAAATTTCGGAAAAGCATTTCCATTATCAAATCTGTTTTTTTTTCACAGAGTCAGTTTAATTAATCCACACTTTGTTTTAATATCCGATACTCGTGGCCAATTTAACATTTGTATTTTCTATTTGGATGGCTTACTAGCACACATACTAAACAAGACCCGAAGGATGGTTTATATATTTTATTATATGTGTTGCATCCAAATATACACTTATAAACTCCCAAACATCAAGTAAGCATACACACAGTAACAATAACAATGTTTGATATTAAATGCGTGGCTTATTATATCTTGTAGACTTGCTTACTACAATAATTGGAAGCCAAATCAATCCTACACGGAACTACATTTTTCGCTCGGAAATGCCGTTCGCTCGTTTTACTTTGAAGTGGAGCGACAGTTTGCCGGGCGTGTGAATAACATCAAAGAGAAAGAACAGTTACCTATTGTCCCTATAGCCACATTTTGTACTGTCCCGTGAGAGCGGACAGACGGGCGGAGACTTTTTCTATACACGCCCCCTTTTTTTCTTCGAAAAGGCGGGGCAGGGCAATTAATGTGCTACATATTCGTTTCTTCTATGAGAATATTAGAATTCTATGATTAATTTCATGCCAAGGTAGCAATATAAAATTATTCAAACTGAAATCTGATAATTAAAAGGTAATTATGCTATTGTTATTGACAGGATTTTACAAGCATATATCAATTTTAATTTACTTTTATCATATTTTTTTAAGTATATAAATACATTTTACATTATTTTTTACTCTTAAAATTGAGACTTTTTTTTTCATTTTACTTTTTTTCATGTAAGCATGATATTTCCAAAAAATTGAATACGAAATATTTACTTTAGGGTTGCTTTCTTCAGGAAATACAATACGTATTATTAGGCACATCTTTGGAATTTGTAGTGAGATAAAAATAAATGCTGGCAAGTGGGAATGTTTACGCATGACCGCTTTTGTTGATAACATGTAACATCATTATATAGTGAACATGAAAAAGGCATAAATTTGCGACAATCTTTATATTCCAGAAGAAAATTGTACCTGATAAAATGAGCTATTTATTTGGCTTATCTAAATGTGACAAATAAGAGACACCACAAAAGTTGATGATTTTCCTCTTTTTTGCTGGCATGTGCGATATACGAGTAAGTTTTGTAGTGTAAAGTATTGCATATGATCGTACGGAAGAGCATTAGTGCCAGGTGTATGTTTTTTTTATCAAACACGAAATTTCGACTTACATATCTCGAATTTTCCAGTTACTAACTCGAAATTTCGAGTTATTTATCTCGAAATTTTGAGTTACTAACTTACTTACTCGAAATTTCGAGTTACTAACTCGAAATTTCGAGTAAAGTAATAAGAAATTTCGACTTAGAACCCCGACATTTCGACTAAGTAACTCGAAAATTCGTGTTAGTAACTCGAAATTTCGAAATAAGTTACTCGAAATTTCGAGTAAGTAAGTGAAAATCAAGGATTAATTTCGAGATACTTTCTTGTATGTTTAGCTGTTGCACATTGACAGAGCACCTATGTATTTAACAGAACAATTTAATAATATCAAATTGTCCACACATACTGAACATATCGTTTCCATTTTCTTGATTGCTCTTGTGTGTTTGTGTGTGGGGTGTAAAATCACACTTTCCAGTCATAATTAAATGACAAAGTAGTATAAATATAAGCAAAAGTCAATCATGTGAAGCTTTGTCCAATTATGAATCAGTTTCATAAGTTAATGTCAAAAATTATAAATATAAGCTTAAGTCAATCGTATGAGGTCACCTAGGTTTTTCAATATGTCCATTTCGTCAAAAGTGTTGTTTTGTTATTGAAATACGTACCATAACTTCTTTTTATTTATTTTCTTTTGAATGGGTAGGCGCCAACACAGTAGGCCATATGGCGACTTTTAAGTTTCACAGGTGAAGAAAGACTTCAGTTGCCCAGCTGTGTGTAATTTCAGACACAAAGAGTACCACAAAGTAATGCTCATATCAGATATTAAAGCTCTGAGAATTGTTGTTCTTGAGAATTAGGTTTTTCAAGAATCTATATTGAGCTCTTGTGACCTATTCAGATTAGGACCAACAACATAACTTTTGAGAAGGTCACTTTGCAATTATTCATACCAAATATCTATATAAATAATTTATGCTTGTTTTAATAACAGGTTTATCTTAATACACGGTTAAAACAGTCGTCTCCTATATTGAAAGGAGGGAGATCTTGGTTGTGTGAATTCAAATCACAATCATGCATATGGACAACAGTCATAATATGATCACAAAATGGTAACTATCAATACATCGAAGTACATCTGAAACTATCTTTGGGAACATATCTTGATAGAATGTTTACTTTATCTCTATATATTTTGCAAGGGAAAAACAAACAACATTTGTTAAGCTTGATATCAAGTAAGCAACCAAGAAAGATGTAAAAAGACTAAGAAAGTTTAACAAATGTTTATTTACGTCAATTAACACAGACCATGCATACTTTTATTTACATCAATATACATACAGTAGGCATTTATTTATATAGACTTTCTAATTTTTGGAAAACATATTTTGTTTTAAATTTTAAACGGTTATAAGAAAATTCAATTAAATTTCATGAAAACACAACAACACAAAACAGCATATTTATAGATATACTTAATTGAAATAAAGTTGATACAAGAGCCATCAGTGATGACATGTGTGCCTCATGATAGCCAATTGCATGTTGCAGCTACTGTGTAGCAGGAGACCCAAAAACCATTAACAGGGCAAAACATATTTCATATTCTAGGCCAAAGCTGCATTACTAGTACTGGTACTGCAGTGATTTTGGAAGTACTGGTTCTGATACTGCATTACCCTTACAACATGTTGCTACTTCTGGTACTGATACTGCATTATTGTCTTAAAAAGTGGTATTGCTACTGCATTGCATGGCAGTACTTTGGTGTCATCAGTTGTTCTCTTTGTGTTTGCTTGTAATAATATAAAAAAGCAAGATCAACACTAATTAATTGCTTATATTCTAAATAAGACTATTTCAAGTGGTATTGTTAGCACCAGAAAAATGTGTTATTTGAAAAACAAAAAAATAAATAAAAAATAAAAATAAATAAGTGGAAAACCCATGTTATATGTGCAAGTACTTTGGCTACTTATCAATCCTGTAAAATATCAACGAAATTGCATTTGTGGTATGAGACGAGTATTCTGTCACACCTTTTGCCTTTGCAAAAATCATTCAAGCAGAAAACCCTTGTAATTTAGCTACCAATCAATCCTGTACAGCTTAAATGAAATTCAATTTCAATTCATTTAAAGACAAACTCAAATATTATTAAAGGGACATAACTCTGACAAAAACATTGATGATGATATGCACAACTAGACTTTGCACATTATCATTCCTATAAAGTATGGATAAAATTTCACCAAGAGTTTCCTAAAAGTAGTTTGGACAAGATTATATGAAGCTGGCAACACACAAACACCTTTTTATTCAAGGGCCATAACTCCACCAAAAATTGTTTAACAGTAAAACCCTTGTAATATGTGCAAGTAGTTTATCTACAGATCAATCCTGTAAAGTTTCATTGAAATTGATTCAGTAATATAGGATGTAGAGTAGTAGTCCGGACAAACTTTTAAAATCAAATTATTAAAGGGTCATCACTCTGGCAAAAATCACTGAACCGGAAAATCCCAATAATACGCATAAGACTTGCTACTGTTCATTCATGTAAAGTTTGGAAGAAATTTCATCAGTAGTTTCTGAGGAATGGTCCGGACAAGTTTTGTGTCGGACAGACAGAGAGACAGACAGACGGACAGACAGACGATATAGAAGTGATTCTTAAATGATGCCACTAATCCATAGAGGTGACACAAAAATGACCACACAGTTCTTTTTAAGAATTAATAATATTATTTACATCACACACTAGTTTTGTGAAAATCCATAGAAATAGAGGTAATTTTACTAAATGTGATTCACAAATTTTGAAATACACATCAGCTTTGTTTTAATCACAAATATAATGATTTTAGCGGCATCTTATCCTTTCTTGAGCAAACTACACATATATATTACACATAGTTGTGATTTCATAATTTGTCGACGTAAAATTAACTAACGTTTAGAGGTTGTTATAGAATACCTGTTGAAGATAGAAGCATAAAGAAGGAGCTAAAGGGACAGGGGCATGATGTATCTTTGTCAACAATACATAGAGTAAAACATTCCATCGGAATTTTTCGAAATCCTAATACTCAAAAGCCCAAACCAAGTGAGTTTACCTACGAAGTCAACTGTTGACATGGTTCGTAAAATTGCCATTTTTATTCAAAGGCTAAATCCGACACCCAAAGAGTGATGACACAACGTTAAGGTGTATAAACCGAATTAAACGTGTACTACAAGAAATGCAAAGTTTATAAGCTCAATGCAAATCAAATTGAGAAAAGACGTTTGTGTTCATGGCGACTGTATCTACGTTTTAATATCAACCAGTGGAAAATTTTGTCACCATAGACGAGGCAATATTTTATCACAGTGACAGTTATTATCGGATTGCCATCAGCTTTGTTATTACCATTAATGAGTACATGATGTTTCAAAACTTAAGTTTGTAAAACGTTATTAGTTTGCTACAGGAATCGTGGCCTTGACAGTCGTAAACTTCAATGGTAAAACGGATATTGATAAAGGTGTAAAGTCAATTAAGACTTCTATATCAATTAGGTTCTGAATCCTTTTGCCAATAAAGATCTTCCCAGAATTTTTCCTGGAGTTAAAATTATAGACATGGTCTTATAGGATTCATACTTCAAAACACTGAGCATACTTGAGCATACTTGAGTCAACAAATGTTAAAAATCAACTTTGTAACACCTGAAGAATGGATGCCCAAAGGTCCTGATGCAGCACCAATGGGTTTTGCTATTTGGGGTATTTAAAACAATGTTTACAAAGACTTTGGCGGGTCATAAACAAGCATTAAAGAATGAATGGAAACAATTAGAACCAACAGTTATAATCAAACCTTGCTGTCATGGCCAAAGCGATATAGACTTATTTACAACATGTATGGATCACATATTGAGCATTTGTTACAGTAACATGCATATCAGTTAAGAATTATGCGCTGTAACAAATTGTTTCAAAATTCACGAATCAACTCTCGTACATAATTATAAGACACTGCCCATATCTAAGTATCATTACGCAGTTTGATTTCGTCAACTTTCGACTTTTCTGATAGTAGATTTTTAAAGAACACAAATATTTGATTAATTTAATACTAACATTTGTTTATTTCACCAGTTAAGGATTCAATATTTCATTTTTTTCTAGATAATGTTTTGTGCAAAATAAGCTCAAGTAATTGTGGTTACAGAGCAGTTTTTTTTAAAACAATAAAACATATAGACAAGAAAACCTCTGACCCTTCTGGTTGGGTCAATTTTTATCCTAGCACCTTAATTTAAAAAATCTGGGACTTAGTTGGTTCATTTGGTTTTAGTAAAGATTTCACTAATTTTATTCGTTTTATTTCTGTTTACATGACTGTTTTTTAACCATGAATAATATGGATTACAGACATATGGATCTAATAATACATTCCCAGAGAACCTAAGAATTTATGCATATTAAATATATATAAATATATATATTTAAATAATAAGTACAATGCACATATCACTTCAAAATGATAAGGAACAGGAATGTGTTTGTTAAAACAAATGCCCAAACAATTCTTAAAATATTTCTAAGCAAGTTAAAGAAGCATGCCTCCAGATGAGCAAAAATATTTCATGAATTGAAACTTGAGAAAAATGTACTGAGATTTGAGGGAAAATAGAATTTCAAAGTAATAATTTACATGAATGATTTAATGGTCAATGTTTCAATGTTTCCCCGTACATTTAATCAATGATGTTATATTTTCGATCCTTGAAGATCGTTCAGCACGACATTATTGTTGTGCGTGTGGTATTTTTAGTTTCAACTTTTCGGCATTTTCTAGTTGGGTGGTTCCAATATTCCTACTTGAATAATGTTGAATCACCCTTAGGATATGTTGCCTGCTTTTTAAATTTGTCTTTTGACGTCTTATCTGTGATACGCAGGCTTCATAACCTCTGATCCCCTTTCAAAATTCCATTTTATTTAGTTCCGCCCATTGTTTTCTCGTTTAGGGCACACGCTTTTTATTACTTGGGGACCATACGCCGCTTTTCATGGAATGGCACGGAAGTGTCACATTGAAGGTTCCATGATAACCGCCGTATGAACACATCTGCGGATGTTTCTAAATTCAAAATTTTACTATTTCACGTTTAAATGTTGAATTCTGCTTAAGCCGGTGCTAGGGGGCGTGGACGGTAACTTGTACTTTCCAGTACCGTCCATGAACAGGCTCAATCAAACCGAGCCTGCAACATTTTCAATTTTGCCGTGTTGGGCTTTCTTTAGGGACTCTGTATTTATCTATTTCATGATCACATCCGTGTTATTTGTGCCGTGTGGCGGCTGTAAAAAGTCTCCCCGTACATTTAATCAATGATGTTATATTTTCGATCCTTGAAGATCGTTCAGCACGACATTATTGTTGTGCTTGTGGTATTTTTAGTTTCAACTTTTCGACATTTTCTAGTTGGGTGGTTCCAATATTCCTACTTGAATAATGTTGAATCACCCTTAGGATATGTTGCCTGCTTTTTAAATTTGTCTTTTGACGTCTTATCTGTGATACGCAGGCTTCATAACCTCTGATCCCCTTTCAAAATTCCATTTTATTTAGTTCCGCCCATTGTTTTCTCGTTTAGGGCACACGCTTTTTATTACTTGGGGACCATACGCCGCTTTTCATGGAATGGCACGGAAGTGTCACATTGAAGGTTCCATGATAACCGCCGTATGAACACATCTGCAACATTTTCAATTTTGCCGTGTTGGGCTTTCTTTAGGGACTCTGTATTTATCTATTTCAATATGTATAACTTTATTTCTACTGCTGTACTAATGCAGTAAAGGCAAGTTTTTGCATATTTTTTGTCATTAACGTGGGTTGCAAGTGTCTTTGATAATGTAAAATTTCTTTTCTTTGGTTATTATACAATATTAAACGATTAATTACATTTTCATTTTTTTATGGAATAAACAATTAATCTGGAGGCATGCTGCTTTAACCCATTCACTCAGTTACAGTTATGGACAGAAACATTGCCCAAAAATGTCAACACAGTTATATGATATAACATGGCATTTTGTAATTGTGAAAAACATAAGTTGGTTAGTCATTGCTATGGCTTGTGATGAAGTTAAAAATATAGTGAACCCAGTGACTCCAAATTCCATCCAAGACCACCTTACGTATGATTCTTGTTAATATGAGACATTGTTAAGATAAATACAAAGGCTGTTTAAAAGGTGTAATAAAAAATCTACTGTAAAATGAGTGAATGGGTTAAAGCAGCATGCCACCAGATTAATGGTTTATTCCATAAAAAAGTGACATTGACCTTGTGACTCCCACCACCGAACCATCAAGATATGTTCCTTCCAAATATGAAAAACAGCAATCTATAATAAAGGGTGTATAAGCCAATGTTACTCCAACCATAAATTAGGTAAAGAAATATCAGACATAATAATATCCCAAGGGAAGAACGTCTGTGTACAACTTGTAATGATAGTATAGATTGTGAATTCCATGCTTTCTTTATATGTAAAAAATATAAACAAATCCGTGATAAGTATTTATTCAATTGGTATTTTTGCGGAAAAGAACTACATGATTTTTATGTATTAATAGGTACACGTGATATAATCACTTTAAGGAAGCTTATGTTTTATGTATATGTTTTAATGGATAACATAAACAACTAGTCTTTTTTCGCATTAATAAACATTGTTAAGGTGACGCAACCATATTACTATATTGTTGTATGTATGCTATGTATTTTGGGCCTGAGGTCTTTGAACACAAGTAAAGCTATTTGAATCTTGAATCTTGTTAAAAGATCTATTTTTTACACTTTTGACCTACTGACCTCAAACTCAAGCCAAGGAAAAAGACTATGAAAGATATCTTCCTACAAATATGAAAGACATATAACCATAAAAAATGTGCAAAAGAGTAAAATCATGTTAGCATTAATGACCTTGATCTAACTGATGCTTAACTCAATCCAAAGGATGCAAATTATCATCCTATCGAATATGATCTAGAGCTATCACTAAATGTGATTAATATCCCCTATCCCCGCAAGACTGCTTCAGAAATAAGGAAGTTATGGTTCTTGTACATTGCACTTCCTCTCAATGTGCTTGACCATTGTATGAAGTTGTATTGAATTCAAACCATTATTTTTCAAGTTATGCTCCGGGCCAGGAAAATGCGACAGACCGCTGGACCGAGTGACCGACCCACCGGGTGACTCATATATACCCCCAAAACGAAGTTCGGTATAAAAACATAAGTCAAACAAGGGCAACATTGTCACAAAACACGCTTGTCTGTTCCACCCCTTTTATATGAAGCCATATTACATTTTTGAATATTTATATAGCATGTATATAACTATTGTTGAAACTATGAGCGAACAACTAACGAAAATGACCATATGTGCGAATCTTAAGGAAAATTGCATATTTTATCTTTAAAAATTGGTTTTAACACGCATTAAAAAATCAATTTCGTATTTTGTAAAATTAACTGCGTAAAAACGTACCATATCTGTTGCTCTGGTAAACCATACAATGCCCTTTTCCTAAGCGAAAAAGGGAAATAAGTGGGAAAATGGATAGCGCAATTATGTATCTTGGCAATATCATGTACTTTTTAGTGAGAAGTGTGAAAGATATGAAGCTATTAATATAGACAGAACTTAAGATGTATCCAAATTGTCGATTAAGGTTAACAAAATAATTTTTAAGTGCTAAAAAGGGCAATAACTTGGTAAAATGTGTAGCCATAATTATGTAACTTGCCCAAGTCATGTTTTTTTGTATTGAGAGTAAATTATGAAATCATTGGAATTGTACAGGTAAAACTCAAGAAAAACCCAACTTGCCATGTTATGTTAGCATCGTATGGACGGACAGATGGACAGACAGTTCAATAACTATATGCCTAGTGGCATAGTAAAAACAATTAAGAATGAAAAATTTCATAAACAATTTACCAAGAATTTATAAATTACTAATTGAGGCAGCCAAATAAATAGATGAAAAGTTTGATTTAACACAGAAAAGTACTCTATTCTGAAAAAAAAAATGTTAAATTATATAAATGAAGATAAACCATATATGTATAATACAAGTATTATGGGTTGAGTGTACAAAATATGCATCTTTCCTGTATTTGAACAAAGACTGAAGTATTTCGAATTCCCTCTCATCCCTTTCTAATAAAATGTTTATAAGTTGTTTAAAAAAGGAAATTTCATTTTCAAAAAATATTAGTTAAAATATATGTATCATAAACATACTCAAATTATTATTTATCAAAGTAAACGGTCTTTAGTGAGCATTTTGATAAAATTATGCAAAGTATCAATTTATAACATAAATTGAACTTTGTCAAAATCATATTGTCTATCAAATTCAATATGAAAATAAGTATGCAAGCACTTAGTATTGAGGTATCAAAGGAAAATAAAGCTTTTTTATAAATCAAGAGCATAATGCTGTATACATAGGAAAACAGTTTAGTTTATTTTCCTATGCTCCATGTCTTCAAAATAATTCTTTATTCATTTAGATAAGAAATAAAATAAAAATACGCTTTAGGTAACCTGAGGTTATTACTTAAGTTGATAAATACACTGGTATTTTGTCACCAGACACTTCAGTCTTTTTTCAATGGAAATATAGTACACTTTTGATCTATTAAATCAGTACTGACATAAAATTATAAGAATCACTTTGTCTGCATATAATAAGAAGTACATGAGAGAATTAAAACGATTAGCATTTTTACATCATTATAGCTAGTTTGTGCTAAAATAATACTCAGAGAAAAGGTAAAAATTTTGAATGATTCAATGATTATGGTAACTTTGAAGATATAAATGAAAAACAAAAATCACATAAAAAATACACTTAACAAATTTTAAAATTTAAGACATAATATCAAGCTTCTAATATTTTTACAGAATTAACAAGAATTTGTAACAGAGTTACCAACGTCCCCCACCTTAGGGAAGTTTTATATGAAGCATAAAATTGTGCTATTTCAAAAGATTGAGGTATGGATCTCAGGACTTTCAGTCCAAAATTATGATCAATGTTAGGTTTGCAAATGCAAAAATCTATCATGCTAAGCTTTGACCTTAAAGTGTGTGCATGACATATCGTCTTATTATTGTAACTATTTGCGCCAAGTATTTTCAAAATCCCTATAACTATGAAGACGTTATATATCTGACACAAAATACACCATATAACAGACTATGTTAATCTTTGACCTCTCAGTGTGACATTGAAGGTAAGGACCAATGTTTTGCGCCTGAGATGTTGTCTTATTAATGTGATTATTTGTGCAAACCAATTTTAAAATCCCTTGATCTGTGAAAAAATTATGGAATGGCCACAAAATATACCCTTTGACAGACTATGTAAATCTTTGAGCTCTAAGTGTGACCTTGATCTTGGAGGTAGGGACACAGATGTTACACATGACATATTATCTTATCATTGTGACTTTTAGTGCAAAATACTTTCCATAAAATATCTTGATCTATGAAGAAGATATGGACGGAACACAAAATATACCATATAACATACTCTGTTAACCTTTGACCTCTAATTGTGACCATGACCTTGGAGGTAGGGGTGCAGGTGTTGTATTTGACATATTGCCTTATTTTTGTGACTTTTTGTGCCAAGTAATTTCAAAATCCCTTGCACTATGAAGAAGTTTGTTCTAGATGGGATACAAACCTTACCCTATAACAGACTATGTTCACTTTTGACATTGACCTTGTAGGAAGGGATGCAGGTGTTGGGCATGACACATCATTAAAAATATCCCTTGATCTATGAAAAAGTTATTGGCCGGTAAGGCTCCCACGTTTACAATTTTTTGTAAACGTTTACACGATTGTTAAGAACCGAAACGATACCGTTTAAACGGTGGTACTCTTATGTACTATACTACACCATGTATTCAAGCCGCCAAATGATGACTTACTTTATATTTTTAATACATGTACAAATAAATAATGTTCATGGCTCATCACGATTGAGTTTGCACACATTTTCTACATTGTATTCCCATTTTGCTTTTTGAGCAACAAAAGTAAATCAACTTTACCAAGAATGTATTATATCACGAGTGTTTATTGAACGGTGATACTGTCTAGAGATTTGTAACCACCCATTTAATAGAATTCATGATTAATACAGGTAATGATTAATATATTTTGTAAGACAATATGGTCATTTCGATTAAACGGTAAAACATTTCGTAATCGTTTACGAATGAAAATCAAAACGGATCCGTTTAAACGAGTAACCGTGGGGGCCTTATTGGCCGGACACAAAATATACCATATAACAGACTTTGTTAATTTTTGACCTCCAAGTGTGACCTTGACCTTGGAGGTAGGTGACCAGTTGTTGCGCATGACACATTGTCTCATTATTGTGAACAATTGTGGCAAGTATTTTCAAAATCCCTGCAAAATCAAGAAAGTTATTAGACGGACACGACATATACCCTCAAATAGACAATGTTGACCTTGAATGAGCAGGTACGACCTTGACCCTGGATGCAGGGGTCTGGTTGTTGCGCATGGCACATCATCTTATTATAACAAACATTTGTGCCAAGTTATTTCAAATACCTTTGATAAATGACAAAGTTATGGACCAGACACGAAAGTGTGACAGGCGGACGGACAGAAAGACGGCCGTACGGACGTGCCAACAATTGGGGTTCATGTGCTTTTTCTTTGATCTTTATGTGGCATTTTTCCCCATACACTAGTAAAATTACCACATAAACCAGTCGGTGTATGTGTTTATGTCGGTTTATGTGATTTCCTTCTTTTTTAACTAAAATTCAGGATGGAATGAAGCTCAAAGACCATTGGATCTTCGCTCGGATAGACAGGCGGACGGACAGAGCCTATTTTTATATCCCTCTTTTTTCTTCGAAAAGGCGGGGGACAACCAATGTACATCAATGTTTACACCACTATTTGTGTAACTTTCTAGATTTCAATTTATAATGATAATAACAAGCTTACAGCCCACCTGACATAATGGCCTCTGTGAGACAATGGGCAGAAATCTACGAAATATAAGTCAAGATTCACTTGATGATGATATATGAACAATATCTAATAACAACCAATTTTTTTTTCAAAGTTTCAAAGAAGATTTTTTTAAGTTTACACTATACATATAGGGAAACAAGCTGCATGTTCCGGTAAGCTTAAACAGCAGTCTCTTATTTGTGAACAAGGTTTCTCTATAATTTAACCTGGTCATAAGAAACCCAGATTTAAACACGTTTGAGGTTTGATTGAAGCTATTTTCATTAAGTTTGAACAAACAAGGTGGTCATTGACCACAGGTCTCTCACCTGAGAACAGAATAAAATGGTGTGAAGGAATAAAAGCAATGTCTTTGCCAGCTGATATCAATGTCCAATTCTGCATCGAGAAATGTGCAAATGGTCCATTCTTTAGCTTAAACATTTATTTTGTACATTTCTTTACATGACACACACTTATAACAAAGAATACAAATGAACAAGGGATTGAAAAGGACGAAAAAAGCCAAAGGTTTGTCCTGAAATGGCTTTAAAATTGTACACCAAAATACAAACAAAAGATTTACTATAATCACATGGTTTTTTCCTAGGACTTAAAGAACTTGACCCATACTCATGGTATTGGGAATTTCAGTGATATTTTGTTAAAAATTGGGAACAAATGCATGACTGAAATTTTGCAGTGAATAAATGAAAGCAAACAATCATTGTCTAGGATTGCATCTTCAAACATTTAAGCACTATAACAGTGAAGAAGACCTTATTTGCAAAGATTTTTAATTATTCAATATACATTTGTATATATTTCGTAACTTTCAATTGAGAATTTTTTCCTGTGGATTGGGTAATTAATACACTATTTTCAATTGGGAATATGACTGAACCTTAAAGAAAGTGACCCCTGGGGTAGGGTCAATATTGACCCGGGATCCATTATCTGAACAATCTTGGTAGAGGTTCACTAGAGGATGCCCAAACCACATATCTAAGGACGTGTCCAAATTGTTCCTGACAGAAACATTTTATAATCAAAGGTCGTTTTGTGGTATAATTTGAAATTAGAAACATCCGCAGATGTGTTCATATGGCGGTTATCATGGAACCTTCATTGTGACACAGAAAATTCCATGAAAAGCGGCGTATGGTCCCCAAGTAATGAAAAGCGTGTGCCCTAAACGAGAAAACAATGGGCGGAAGTAAGCAAAATGGAATTTTGAAAGGGGGTCAGAGGTTATGAAGCCTTCATATCACAGATAAGATGTCAAAAGACTAAGTTAAAAAGCAGGCAACATATCCTAAGGGTAATTTAATATTATTCAAGTAGGAATATTGGAACCACCCAACTAGAAAATGCCAAATAGTAAAAATACCACAAACACAACAATAATGTCGTGCTGAAGGATCTTTAAGGATCGGAAATAACATCTCTGTTTGAAAAGCCATACTTGATATTCTGCAAGATGTAATATCTGATTTAATTAAACGATCAGGAGTTTTAAATCACTATGAAAATATGCATTTAAGATATCACTTGATTCATTGAGGCAAACCATTTATATTCATATGGAAAAAAAAGAAATATTGTGAATCTATAGGCACAAAGAAAAAGCTATTAAAATGATCACAACTTTAATAACAGATTTTCATCAGTTTTGCCTCTTGATATGTTTCTACGAATAACAGATGAACAAAACTATTTTCATTGAAATAAACAAAGAAAAATGTCAGGCCAAAATTAGACTATGTAAAGCTATGTTCATGTAAATAATTTTAGATCTGTGGCTTTTTGTTATTTTGTAAAATTGAGATGCATTAGATGTTGGACTTTTGATTGACGATGTGTGGTCTATTTGCATGCATCTTATGATTAATGGCTGCAAAAAGATTTCACAACCTATTTACAGGTGGTTTCGCGCAATACATCAAGATGTGTTGGAGAAATCCCTTCATGTCAGCAGAACTTTCAAATATGAATGAAAATAATGGAAAGGATATTACCATCCAAGATTTTAGTAAGTAACAAGGGACATCAGTGACACGTGTCGCCTCATGATATCCAATCGCATGTTAAAGCTACGGTGTAGCAGGAGACCCAAACATCATTAACTGGTCAAAACGCTTTTTTTATTCAAGGCCCATTTTTCAGCTTTAATCTTACAACCTGAAAACCTGTGTAATATAAACACGTAACGATCAATCATGTAAAGTTTTATTAAAATTGCATAAGTGGTATAAGAGGAGTAGTCTAGACAAATTTAGAAAGGAACATTTTTCTGTCAGTAATCATCAAATCTAAAAATGTTGATGAGATGCACAACTAAACAAAGTATTGATCATTCCTGTAAAGTTTGGATAAAAATGCACCATTATTTTCTGAATAGTAGTCGAAACCAGTAGCTGGCTACACACAAAAACACTTCTTTTTTATTGCAGGTTATAACTGTCATAAATCATTCAAATGGAAATCCTTGGATTTATGCACAAGTACTTGAGCTAACTATCAAACACCTTGCATGCATTAATTGTTTTGAAGCAAATGACAATTCTGTATTGCTACCTAGAATTTGTTCTAAGTGTGTCTTGAGCAACAGAATAATCATATAAAGATATTAAAAATTCATACAAAATCAAATAATAATAACTGTTTACTTACCATGAACTGTTTATAATTTTGTTTTACAACTAAACAATAAACGAATAACAACGTCACAATTCCACTCCAAAAGGATTTATTGCCTTTCTTCAGTACTACCTGAAGATTAAACCATAACTTGCTTTAAGAAAATGACAATCATACTTTTCATTTTAGCGGAAAATATTCTTCTTAAGAATTGTATATATTTAGACTTCACAATAAAAAAGAAAAGGAAAATTATTAAGTTATTAACATGACCCTTTATTAATTTTCACCTCAGTGAACAGTTACCTATACATATATTTATGGAATCCTTACAAATATAAAACTCATAAAAAATCTTCAATTGAACCTAGATTAACAATGTAATGCATATTTTTGATGTTTTCTAATATTACTTAATTTGCAATTATGTCATCGTTGTTTAATAATCTGAATATCTGATCATAATATGTACGGATCACATGTTGACTTGTATATCCATGGGTTCAATATTAAGTATAAGTATATCCAAGTATTATAAACTAATTATACATGAAATCAGCTGTATTCAAACTTAATCATTTTTGTTATATATAATTTTCCGGATAAGTGCGAATAAACGCTGTGTTTATACACGGCGCATGTACGTAGATTGTGCGCTTATAATGCATGTGCACGGCGCTTTTACGGAGCTTTACTATTTCAGCGAGACAAGAGCGAAGCGAGAGCGCCGTTTGAGCGCCGTTAAAGCGCAGTGAAAGCGCAAAAAAACACAATTGAAGCTCATACCGAACGAAGACAAGTTTTTTCTCGGCTGGTCAGTGTTTATTTAACTGATTAGCTGCTTATCACCTTTTTGCAACTTACACCATGACTTTTGGGAAAGTCACAAATCACATAAAATACTAGCACATTTGTTTAAGTTGCAAATGGCTCATCAAAATTATTTCATGTTTTCAACACAAATTATATTTATTTTTTATTTGTCCATCATATTCCGTAAAAATTCCATGCTTTATTTTGAGTAAATGATTATCAGCCTCTTTGTTTACATTTATTTAAGCCGTAATGTTTTTATTTGTTATGACTTTCATTATCACGGGGGAGGAACTGTTACATGAAGGATCGAGGTCTTATGATAATTTGTCAGGAGTTCTTGTGGTACTGTAACGGAGTTCGTCGGAAAACTTTTGGATATACTACAAAAACGCTCGTCAAAAATGGTCATTTTTATCTTTAAAAAGTCAGTAAGGGTGCTATATTTAATTGTAATGATTAAGTTTTTCTGACATCTTGTCTTATGTGTCACATACTTGTTCATAGTCTATATAATCATCGCCTTTGTTTAAAATCTGGTAGTTTTCTTCATCCTTTCCATTCATAATTACGTAATTATAAGGCAAACTTGCTAACATTGTCTAGGATTGCATCTTCAAACATTTAAGCACTATAACAGTGAAGAAGACCTTATTTGCAAAGATTTTTAATTATTCAATATACATTTGTATATATTTCGTAACTTTCAATTGAGAATTTTTTCCTGTGGATTGGGTAATTAATACACTATTTTCAATTGGGAATATGACTGAAACTTAAAGAAAGTGACCCCTGGGGTAGGGTCAATATTGACCCGGGATCCATTATCTGAACAATCTTGGTAGAGGTTCACTAGAGGATGCCCAAACCACATATCTAAGGACGTGTCCAAATTGTTCCTGACAGAAACATTTTATAATCAAAGGTCGTTTGTGGTATAATTTTGAAATTAGAAACATCCGCAGATGTGTTCATATGGCGGTTATCATGGAACCTTCATTGTGACACAGAAAATTCCATGAAAAGCGGCGTATGGTCCCCAAGTAATGAAAAGCGTGTGCCCTAAACGAGAAAACAATGGGCGGAAGTAAGCAAAATGGAATTTTGAAAGGGGGTCAGAGGTTATGAAGCCTTCATATCACAGATAAGATGTCAAAAGACTAAGTTAAAAAGCAGGCAACATATCCTAAGGGTAATTTAATATTATTCAAGTAGGAATATTGGAACCACCCAACTAGAAAATGCCAAATAGTAAAAATACCACAAACACAACAATAATGTCGTGCTGAAGGATCTTTAAGGATCGGAAATAACATCTCTGTTTGAAAAGCCATACTTGATATTCTGCAAGATGTAATATCTGATTTAATTAAACGATCAGGAGTTTTAAATCACTATGAAAATATGCATTTAAGATATCACTTGATTCATTGAGGCAAACCATTTATATTCATATGGAAAAAAAAGAAATATTGTGAATCTATAGGCACAAAGAAAAAGCTATTAAAATGATCACAACTTTAATAACAGATTTTCATCAGTTTTGCCTCTTGATATGTTTCTACGAATAACAGATGAACAAAACTATTTTCATTGAAATAAACAAAGAAAAATGTCAGGCCAAAATTAGACTATGTAAAGCTATGTTCATGCAAATAATTTTAGATCTGTGGCTTTTTGTTATTTTGTAAAATTGAGATGCATTAGATGTTGGACTTTTGATTGACGATGTGTGGTCTATTTGCATGCATCTTATGATTAATGGCTGCAAAAAGATTTCGCAACCTATTTACAGGTGGTTTCGCGCAATACATCAAGATGTGTTGGAGAAACCCCTTCATGTCAGCAGAACTTCCAAATATGAATGAAAATAATGGAAAGGATATTACCATCCAAGATTTTAGTAAGTAACAAGGGACATCAGTGACACGTGTCGCCTCATGATATCCAATCGCATGTTAAAGCTACGGTGTAGCAGGAGACCCAAACATCATTAACTGGTCAAAACGCTTTTTTTATTCAAGGCCCATTATTCAGCTTTAATCTTACAACCTGAAAACCTGTGTAATATAAACACGTAACGATCAATCATGTAAAGTTTTATTAAAATTGCATAAGTGGTATAAGAGGAGTAGTCTAGACAAATTTAGAAAGGAACATTTTTCTGTCAGTAATCATCAAATCTAAAAATGTTGATGAGATGCACAACTAAACAAAGTATTGATCATTCCTGTAAAGTTTGGATAAAAATGCACCATTATTTTCTGAATAGTAGTCGAAACCAGTAGCTGGCTACACACAAAAACACTTCTTTTTTATTGCAGGTTATAACTGTCATAAATCATTCAAATGGAAATCCTTGGATTTATGCACAAGTACTTGAGCTAACTATCAAACACCTTGCATGCATTAATTGTTTTGAAGCAAATGACAATTCTGTATTGCTACCTAGAATTTGTTCTAAGTGTGTCTTGAGCAACAGAATAATCATATAAAGATATTAAAAATTCATACAAAATCAAATAATAATAACTGTTTACTTACCATGAACTGTTTATAATTTTGTTTTACAACTAAACAATAAACGAATAACAACGTCACAATTCCACTCCAAAAGGATTTATTGCCTTTCTTCAGTACTACCTGAAGATTAAACCATAACTTGCTTTAAGAAAATGACAATCATACTTTTCATTTTAGCGGAAAATATTCTTCTTAAGAATTGTATATATTTAGACTTCACAATAAAAAAGAAAAGGAAAATTATTAAGTTATTAACATGACCCTTTATTAATTTTCACCTCAGTGAACAGTTACCTATACATATATTATGGAATCCTTACAAATATAAAACTCATAAAAAATCTTCAATTGAACCTAGATTAACAATGTAATGCATATTTTTGATGTTTCTAATATTACTTAATTTGCAATTATGTCATCGTTGTTTAATAATCTGAATATCTGATCATAATATGTACGGATCACATGTTGACTTGTATATCCATGGGTTCAATATTAAGTATAAGTATATCCAAGTATTATAAACTAATTATACATGAAATCAGCTGTATTCAAACTTAATCATTTTTGTTATATATAATTTTCCGGATAAGTGCGAATAAACGCTGTGGTTATACACGGCGCATGTACGTAGATTGTGCGCTTATAATGCATGTGCACGGCGCTTTTACGGAGCTTTACTATTTCAGCGAGACAAGAGCGAAGCGAGAGCGCCGTTTGAGCGCCGTTAAAGCGCAGTGAAAGCGCAAAAAAACACAATTGAAGCTCATACCGAACGAAGACAAGTTTTTTCTCGGCTGGTCAGTGTTTATTTAACTGATTAGCTGCTTATCACCTTTTTGCAACTTACACCATGACTTTTGGGAAAGTCATAAATCACATAAAATACTAGCACATTTGTTTAAGTTGCAAATGGCTCATCAAAATTATTTCATGTTTTCAACACAAATTATATTTATTTTTTATTTGTCCATCATATTCCGTAAAAATTCCATGCTTTATTTTGAGTAAATGATTATCAGCCTCTTTGTTCAAACAATATCAGAAACTATTCATAATATATTCATGAATAAAGTAGACTAAATAATTTGTATAATCAGTTCAAATATTTACTTCTGTCAACATCGTATTTCTATTAAATTATCTTGCTTTTATAATGAGTATCAATAAAACAATTTTTATTTACATTTTCAAAAAAGAAAAACAAAAAAAAAAACTTATAATTGATAATAAAATTAAAATAAAACCAACAAAATATATCCTCATTTTTGTGCAAAGAATGAGTAACAATCTTATTAAATAACAAAAAAAAACAACAAAAAAACAAAAACAAAACAAAAACACGCTACAACGTGCCGTGATTTAGAACAAGAAACACGCAGGCGTAACAAATATTATCCCAAGGACATCTTCAGAGTTATTAAAAGAACTCCTTGACATTTGAAAAAATCGGGCATAAATTTGTTAGGCGGGGTTTCATGTTAGCAAGTTTGCCTTATAATTAGGTAATTATGAATGGAAAGGATGAAGAAAACTACCAGATTTTAAACAAAGGCGATGATGATATAGACTATGAACAAGTATGTGACACATAAGACAAGATGTCAGAAAAACTTAATCATTACAATTAAATATAGCACCCTTACTGACTTTTTAAAGATAAAAATGACCATTTTTGACGAGCGTTTTTGTAGTATATCCAAAAGTTTTCCGACGAACTCCGTTACAGTACCACAAGAACTCCTGACAAATTATCATAAGACCTCGATCCTTCATGTAACAGTTCCTCCCCCGTGATAATGAAAGTCATAACAAATAAAAACATTACGGCTTAAATAAATGTTACAAAACCACGTGATTGCGTCAGTTCAAAAACAAATGATCATCGGTCTTCGTAAAATTATGTGTACGGTCTGCTTGATATAAAAATTCAATTCTTGTGATTATAAGCAAAACTTTACATTTTGATTTAATGTAACAATTTTTGGTCATCATTTACAGTGAATAGAAAATAATTAATATTTTGAATAATTATTACAGATTAAGTTCAATGTTAGTTATCCTTTCTGGGAGAATATATGGCCTCTAGCATGCCGGTTTCTCGGTGGTCCCTCTATTATACAATACAATAACTAAAAAATAAATCATAAAAAAATAATAAAGTAAAGAACCTTGTTCTCTACTCTTCAGGTCAATAAAAAAGCTTGCATACCAAATTTGGAGTCAATCAAACTTATAGTGACCAGCTTATGCTCTGGGCAAGCAAATTAAGTATGAATATTAATAAATGGCAATAACTAAAAATAATTAAGTGCAGAGTTCAAGTTCTTGAACACTGCACTTCTTCTTCATGAATTCTATCATCCTGTGAAGTTTCAAGGTAATAGCTTTTATAGTTTAGGAGAAATGGCCAGGACTAAAATAAAATATGAAAAATAACAAAGGGCAATAACTAAAAAAATAAGAAGTGCAGAGTTACAATTCTAGTGCCTTGGACTTAGTATTACTAGAAGAAGCCTGCATATCAATTTTTGAGTCAATCCGACATATAGTGACTGTGTTAGGCTTTGGACAAGCATAAGGACGCCGGCATCGACGCTGACACCGCCAATAAAGATTAACCCCTATATGTCGTCTTTTTCATGGCAATACAAAAAGTTCCAGTTTTTAAACGTCTCTAAGAATGTCTCAACAAATTGTGTGTGATTTTAAAACATGATATATGTACTGTGTGTGTGAACGCAAAACATGTTCATTTTATATGATGAAAACTTGACTATGAATAGGTAAACTTATTCTAGACAACGAAACAGCTTCTAACTGAAGTCCGGTCGTATACAAGCAACTTTCAACGTTTCACAAAGTGTTTGATAAAACGGCTCATCTACCCATTTTCCCCGTCGATACCAAACTCGAAGTAGAAATGTGTTTTGATGTCATAGCCTTGCATACCTAATATGATTAAAAATGATGAAGTTTATCATGGAAATCTCCATTCCTTTAAATATCAAAGGCAAATAACTCGGTCAAAATTGTACACACCTTTAGAATTTTGATCTTGATATGTTTGGTTAACATATACTTAGATGGAAATATAACTTCAACTGATGGAGCCCTTAAAATTTACATGTAATTGAACTGAAAAACTGTATATATCTTTCCATAGTGCTCCAAATACCATATGGTATGCAAGTACTGATACTAGACAAAAAAAACATAGTCTATTTGATACAAAATACATAATTTCATGAAATCAACTAAGGTTGACCAAGAATATGTTTCCACAATAATAGATCTATAATATACATATGCTACAAAACTGAAACTGCACTTTCAATAATGAAAATAACTTTTATCTAATCAATGCGCCCCATCTTTCTATACACTATGAGAACTTTTATAGGTTCAAGCACTCTCAAAATATTGTGTGGAATCCATTTTCAATGTGATGTTTGCTGTTACCTTTGCCACCAATATTATATTATTTATGAATTATCGTCAAATAATATCATCAAAGTCAAGTTGAATTTTTCAACACATATGTTTGGATTTGAAAAGCTGACGAAGCTTTAGCGCGAAATTATATTGTCATTATAGTTACAGAGCTGCCCTATGGGTTTTCATCACGTCATATCAAATTAAGTTGTTTTCTTGTTGTGCCCTTTTCGTAATTCTTCTTCTATTACATGTGTTTGTGCTGTTTACATTTTTTAAAAATTAAAACAAATTTATTCATGTATTTCCTTCTTGAGTATCATATAGCAGTTTAATTTCTATAAATAAGTATACAAATATTATAAATACAAAGAAACAAATATCCAGTGTCACTGTATAACAAAAATTGTTCATAGATCGTCATCGGTGGTTTTATGTTTTGTAAGATGTATGATTTATTATATTACTTAATTGTAAATAAAGAAAAATGTAATTAGAAATTTACGTCAACACATATTTTTTTCTATACATCTAACATAAGCGGTCAACAATTTTCACTTTAAGATTAACTTTACAGCATATCCTACTATAAGTTTAACTGGTCAACATATTGTACTATAGCCAACTGATTCCGCTGGTGGACACAGTGAGACAATGTGTTTCAATGTTGAAAAACACATCTATCTATTATACTTAATCCAGACAAATTCTAACAGTTTATTTTTGTTGTTTGTTGTTGTTTGTTTTTTTAAGGGAAATATGCAAAATTCGAATTACCAACTACCTGCCGGTAGGTTTTGGGGGATTAAGAACAACCAACTACCAGCTAGTAGGTAGTAGGTTAAATGGATATCCTTCTATCAACTACCTATCAAATTGACGTTTCTTTAGATTTTTTATCAATATCCATTTTTGGTGCTTGGTGAACATAGCGCTTTTATATTTCTTAAAGAAAGTAAATAAATATGATTAAATAAAAAAAAGAAATATAAAAGATATACTAGATTTCTGTGTCCACTTGTTTTATATATAGCCAAAGCGATTTTAGCTCAACCTTGAGAAACTGCTTATGAACAGATGAAAATTAAATTTGCAGTGTAGTATTGATTTCTTTTGCAATGTTGTAAAAATTGGTTTATGGTTTATGCCATATTTTCTTCTTATACTATAATTATGGTCAGCGAATTAACGTACGGTGCTTTAGGTACACATGTATATTAGAATCTGCTGACCAGTTAACCCATTCCCGCATAAGCATTTTGTGAAAGATGTCTGTTTTCATTGAAAAAACCCCTGTTACACAAGTTCAAATTTCTATGAAAGTATGTCGGTGGTTCTACTCAGGTACCCGCTTGTGCCTAAAATAATGCACGGAAGGGCACCTAAGGTCTTCCTTCACCAGTAAAGCTGGAACGTCGCCATATGACCTATTCTGTATCGGTGCGACGTAAGACCAAATCAATCAATCAATCAATCGACTATGCAACTAGAAAAAAATTGCTTTAATACTGATCAAACTTGGTACAAATGTTTACTTATCCATAACATTTGTATCTTAATTTCCTGTTACCATGACAACGAGGGGACATTTCAAAATCACTATGTTGTGTTAATTTTTCCAACAAAGCTGCAAATTCCCGATGGGTCGGTATAGAGTGAAGGTCTTTCAGCGTTGGTTACACGTTACCTTAAGATCGACCTGATGCCATTTTGAGCCTCTCACAAGTCCAATTTTTTGAGTTGAGTTGGGCGGCAGTCACCCTTCAAACCCCTGTGCAGAAAAGGGTACCCCCTCCATTGCACCCTCATGATAAATCAATATCAAATTAAAAAAAAAATATGCATGAAGTTACAAACCCATTTATTTGCAAGACTGTAATGGAAATTTATAATTGTGATGGGAGGGTGGGAAAAGCAAATGCGAGTTTCTTTGTTCACTGAGGTACTCGTCCATACAAGCTTTAATTGAGTTTTTGGTGGTTGTTGCAGTTAATATAAATATAACAAGAGCACTGCTAGGCGGAGCATTATATGCCCGAAAGTTCATTTTTAGTAGGGATGAAGCATTTGTAAGACATTACATAAATTAAATAAAGTATTACCTCCTTCAAACAGCAATCCTCCAATAAAGTTTGAGTAATGTGGGCCACATGGAACTTAAGTTTTACTCTGGAAACTGTTTTCAGTTTTGAGGTAATAGCGACCTTGAACTTTATTTAACAGTATTTATATATAAAATGATTCTTATAATTAATTAATAATCTTATTTAAACATTATTAGTATACAGAAAATAAACAAACAAAAACAAACAAAAAATAATAAAAAGGATAAGAAAAAACAAGAAGGAAAAAATGTATTGACCAAAGTAAAACTACCCCATATTCTATACCGTCAGCTTATTCGCCAGCAGTTTAAAAACGTCCACCAGAAAGCGAGAGTCGACAGTGCGACAATGCAATGGCGACAGTGCGATAATGCAATGACGACAGTACGACAAAGCGACATTGCGATGACGACAATGCGACAGTGCAGTGGCGACAGTGCGATAACACTATCGCTATGTCGTCATCGTACTAACAAGTTATCGCATTATTGCCATCGCACTGTCGCAATGTCGTCATCGCACTGTCGCAATGTCGTCGTCGTACTGTCGTACTGTCGTAATCGCACTGCCGCACTCTCGCATTGACGTCCTCTGTATTTTAATGTATAACCACGATGGCCCTTACGGTATTCCGTTGTTGAATGGAACATGTATGTACTGAACAGAACGCGAAAAATACTTTACAAAATTTACATTCTATATCTCGACTGAAATATTTCTTATTACTAAGAGCAATTAACGGATATAAGTAACTAACACGAACGCTGAATTAAAATTAGATACTTTTATTATGAATTGAAAACATAAAAAAATCTTTCGACTATCTTTATTGACTTCTGCGATTTAATAATTTGTTCGCCATCAGTCTACTATTACTCAAAGGTAACATATTGGCTTGAAGAAGTTGCTTTCATCAGATCTGAAACTATTTATAACATACATATTTATATTTTCTATTTATTCGAAATCATTGTTTATATAAGTTGACATAATTTGTACTTAGAACTAATTTCTAAGTACAAAGTAACACATTCAATAAATTCGACTAAAGTCTGGAAAATATTAATTCAGAACATGTCTTATATTCCTTAGTATCATACAACAATCCGTTCTCTATTAACAATAATAAAATGAGAATAAATACAAAGAAACAAATATCCAGCAATGTGTAACTGCATTATAAAGCTCCTTAATCACCACGCCGATAAGTGTTCAACATCAACATGTATGTTTTTAAAAGCATGCAAAAATACTTTATCAAATAATCATTTTGCATCTCACCAGAGCGCTTTTTCTTATAAATAGTTTAAGAGCAATACGCGCATCCAAGATGTTCAAACTTCAAACTAATTGGAACATGTACACGATGAATTCAGACCAGAACTGTTTTATTTTTGATCGAAAACATGAATTTATTTCTAGGTAACCAGTCTCACTTTCAATATATTCGTTACAAATTCTTCTTTTGATACGACCTAAGTCCGGAATATATAAATAATATTCATGACTTATTCTTCTGAGATACAAGATACTTTCATTTCAAATTGAAAGCAGTAAAAATAGTTTGCGAGAGAATAGCGATTTCTTGGTTAAGTATCTCTCCGACAGCTTATATATTTTCCACTTAGCACTAATTTCTAAGTACTATTGACACATTCAATATATGCGATAAAAATTCTTCTTTCGAAACGACCTTAGTACGAAATATATTAAACATATTCGTGCATTTTCTTCTTGAATATCATATAACAGTATATTCTCTATAAATAAGTATACAAATTTAATAAATACAAAGAAATGTATTACTGGTAATATGTATAACAAAACTCCTGGCTAAAGGCAACGACCTAGAAGTGGTTGACAGGAACATGTATGTGCTAAACAGAGCGAGAAAAACACTTTATGAAATTAACATTTTATATCTCGAGTGAATACTTTTCTTGTGACTAAAAACAATAAACGGATATAAGTAGCTAACACCATCGGTGAATTAAAATGAGAAACTATTATTACGATTTGTGAATTTAAACTATCTTTATTTACTTCTGCGATTTAAAAATTTGTTCGACATTAGTCTACTTTTACTCAAAGGTAATATACTTGCTGGAAAAAACGTCATTGTTTTCATATAATCTGAAACTATTTATAACATACATATTCATATTATCTTTTTATTCGAAATCATTATTTATATAAATGGATATAGTTTGCACTAAAAACTAATTTCTACGTTCACAGTGACACATTCAATAAATTCGACTAAAAGCTGGAAAATATTAGGTATAAACATGTCTTATATTCCTTAGTATCATACAGCAGTCCGTCCTTTATTAACAATTATACAATGAGCATAAATACAAAGAAACAAATATCCAGCAATGTATAACCGCATAATAAAGCTCCTAGATCACCACACACACAAGTGTTTAACATCACCATGTATGTTTTTAAGAGGTTGCAAAAATACTTTATAAAAAAATCATTCTGCATCTCAACAGAGCGCTTTTTCTTATAAATAGTTTAAGAGCAATACGCGCATCCAAGATGCTAAAACTTCATAACTAATTCGAACATGTAAACGCTGAATGCATTCAAGATACAATTTTAGGTACTGATCGAAAACATGCATTAATTTGTAGGTAACCATTGTCACTTTCAATATATTCGATACAAATTCAACTCATGATACGACCTAAGTCCGGAATATATAAATGATAATCATGTTTTATCCTTCTGAGATATTACAAATTGAGAGCGATCAAAAGAGTTTGCGATAAAATTTCGATTTCTTGATTAAGTATCTCTCCGACAGCTTTTATATTTTCCACTTAGCACTAATTTCTAAGTACTATTGACAAATTCAATATATGCGATACAAAGTCTTCTTTCGAGACAACCTTAGTACGAAATATATCAAACATATTTGTGCATTTTCTTCTTGAGTATCATATTACAAAATATTTTCTATCAATAAGTATACAAAGTTACTAAATACAAAGAAACAAATATCCAATAATGTATTAATGATAACATGTATAACAAAACACTTGGCTAAAAGGCCACGACAAAGAAGTGATTGACATGAGCATGTGTGTGCTTAACAGAACGCGAAAAATACTTTACAAATTAACATTCTATGTCTCGACTGAAAGATTTCTTATGACTAAGAGCAATTAACGGATATAAGTAGCTAACACGAGCACTGAATTAAAATTAGATACTTTTATTACGAATTGAAAACATAAAAAAATCGCTCGACTATCTTTATTGATTTCTGCGATTTAATTATTTGTTCGCCTTAAGTCTTCTATTACTCAAAGGTAATATATATCCTGGAAGAAGCGTTATTGCTTTTATCTGATCTGAAACTATTTATAACAAACATATTTATATTTTCTATTTATTCGAAATCATTATTAATATAAGTTGACATAATTTGCACTAAGAACTAATTTCTCAGTACACAGTATCACATTCAATAAATTCGACTAAAGTCTGGAAAATATTAGTTATGAACATGTCTTATATCCCTTAGTATCATACAGCAATCCGTCCTTTATTAACAATTATACAATGAGCATAAATACAAAGAAACAAATATCCAACAATGTATAACCGCATTATAAAGCTCCTTAATCACCACGCAGATAAGTGTTCAACATCAACATGTATGTTTTTAAAAGCATGCAAAAATACTTTATCAAATAATCATTCTGCATCTCACCAGAGCGCTTTTTCTTATAAATAGTTTAAGAGCAATACGCACATCCAAGATGTTCAAACTTCATAACTAATTCGAACATGTCCACGATGAATTCAGACAAAAACTGTTTTATTTTTGATCGAAAACATGAATTTATTTGTAGGTAACCAGTCTCACTTTCAATATATTCGTTACAAATTCTTCTTTTGATACGACCTAAGTCCGGAATATATAAATAGCATACATGTCTTATCCTTCTGAGATACAAGATACTTTCATTTAAAATTGAAAGCAGTTAAAATAGTTTGCGAGAGAATAACGATTTCTTGGTTATCTCTCCGACAGCTTATACATTTTCCACTTATCACTAATTGCAATGTACTATTGACACATTCAATATATGCGATAAAAAGTCTTCTTTCGAGACGACATTAGTACGAAATATATTAAACATATTCGTGCATTTTCTTCTTGAGTATCATATAACAGTATATTCTCTATAAATAAGCAAAAATACTTTATCAAATAATCATTCTGCATCTCACCAGAGCGCTTTTTCTTATAAATAGTTTAAGAGCAATACGCACATCCAAGATGTTCAAACTTCATAACTATAATAATAATAATAATAATAATAATAAAGGCTTTATTTAACGAGGCTACATATTCGCCAAAACGATCTTCCATATGTACCTCAACATATTTACAACATATTTACATCAAATAATTATACAAAAGACAATGTAATATTATAAAACATGGTATTAACTAGTTATAAATGCAATGACAAACTAAACATGAATATTAACCATTAACAATGAAAACTGCAGTAAACATAATTATACAAACATAATACTATGGTACTGGTTTAACCAGAGTACTTCCACTTTATGTAAGCTTTTTTGAATTTTTCAGTACTTTCAGACTGACGTACATAGAGTGGTATATTATTCCAGATTTTAGTTCCAGAATAAGAAAGTGATTTACGGTAAAACTCAAGATTAGGTTTAGGGACATGTAGATTAAGATTGTTTGTTGATCTAAGATTTCTGTTATGTAAAGTTGAGATAAAATGAAATTTTTCTTTCATGTAGCATGGTGAGTTTTCTTCATGTAATGATTTGTATATCAGGATTGCCTTTTTGTACTCAACCCTGTCATTAAATTTCATCCATCTTAATTCTTTGAAAAGAGGTTCAGATGGTGCATCTGCAGCTTTATCTAGGATAATGCGAGCTGCTCGTTTTTGAAATTTAGTATTCTCTCAAGAAGTTCTTTTGAGCAATTTCCCCAAATTGAACAACAATAGTCTATATGAGGTAAAATATAGGCATTATAGAAAAGTTTCCTGGCATGTAAATTGAGATATTGTTTTAACCTTAAAAGAAGATAGAGATTACTATTGCATTTCTTTATTGTTTGTTCTACTTGAAGTTTCCACGTTAGGCAATTGTCAACTTTCACTCCAAGAAGCTTTTCAGATTCAGTGAACTCTATATTATTGTTAAATAATTGAAGTGGTGTACTTGTTGATGCATGAATGTAATGTTGGGTCTTTTTTGAGGCTGATATGTACATAGCTTTAGTTTTGTCTGTATTAGGTATCATAGCATTGTGAGTGCACCATTCTTGAATAGAGTGTAGGTCTTTTTGAAGTTTTACATTTAAAGTTTCAGTGGAACGTCCTGTATCACTTATTGTAGCATCATCTGCAAACATATCCATTTCTGAGTGTTCAAGATGTAAAGGTAAATCATTTACAAGATCAAGAATAAAATGGGCCCTAAGACAGATCATTGAGGGACTCCAGCTGATACACACAAAGACTCAGATGTGGTGCCAGACACAGATACCTTCTGAGATCTTTCTGTTAGGTATGATTGGATCTACTGTAATGTATGATCTGAGATGTTATAACAACTAAGTTTTTCAATGAGTAGTGTATGGTTAACTAGATCAAATGCTTTTGTTAGGTCAAGAAATATGGTTCCTACAAGATTGTTGTTATTGATTTGATCAATCCAGTTGTCTACTATGGATGTTAGACCAGTTTCACAAGAGTGACTTGTTCTAAACCCAGATTGTTTTTGATGAAAAAGGTTATTGTCTTCAAGAAATTGTTTGAGACTATCAGATACATGCTTTTCAATGATTTTTGATAAAACAGGTAAAACAGAGATTGGTCTATAGTTATTTTTATCAAATTTAGACCCTTCTTTGTAGATACTAATTACTTTAGCCATTTTAAATGCGGTAGGAAATTTACCTGTATCAATACTTAGGTTAATCTTTTAACCAAATGGCTTGAGATAACATGGCAGCTTAGTTTTAAGAAACGAGCACTTATTTGGTCAAGGCCAGTTGCTTTGCTACAGTCTAGAGTTTCAAGCACGTTCCTCACAAATTTTTCAGATATTGGAGGAATTCGAAACAATTGGTCAGTTTTGAAACAATTTGAATTATGATCTCTTAGTCTAGTTTTATATGATTCGGGATAGTTTTTGACAGTAGGTGCCCTTTTAAAAATACTTGTGAAGAATTCATTAAATTCTGTTGCGCTTTCAGCAGGATCAGTGATTGGTTCTCCATTTTCATCGGTAATGAATTGAGTTTGAGTATTAGTATTTTTCCCTGATAGGTGTTTTAAATTTTTCCACATTTTCTTTGTATCTTTTTTATTTTCATTGATTACTGTGTTGAAAAAATTCTTTTTAGCTTCTGCAGTAAGTTTCTTGACTTTTGAACGAAGTATTTTATAAGTATCATACTTTACGGCCTGTTTTGCTTTATCTCTTTCTTTAATTGTTTCGGCTATTTCATGAGTGAACCAGTCTGGCTGATTTACATATTTAACTCGCCTTGTTATGTGTGGTGCATGTTTGTTTAGGACTGATGTTAAGGTATTAATAAAATAGTCTAATGCATCGTCAGTATCTGTAAATATGTCAAGTACTGACCAAGGTTGATTTTGTAATTCAATGAGATATTCATTTTCATTAAAAGTTTTCATATTTCTATAAGTTATTACAGAATGTACAGGTCCATGTTTAGGCTTATGTCTAGACTTGCGCACAAAACAGACTGGGTAGTGATCACTAAGTGTAAGGACCGGTACATGTATTTTATGTATATTCTCAAGAACATTTGAATAGATATGATCAATTATAGTAGATGTAGTGGAAGTAACTCTGGTTGGTGTTTTAACAAATTGTTGGAGATTGAATGTATCTGTAACATGATTCCATGTGTTATTAATTGCTGCTGAATTGACATAATTATAGTTAAAGTCTCCAAATAGAATTAATTCTTTGCCTTATAATAAGTAATTGTTAACAAGTAATTGCTTATAACTAATTCGAACATGTCCACGATGAATTCAGAAAAGAACTGTTTTATTTTTTATCAAAAACACGAATTTACTTGTAGGTAACTAGTCTCACTTCCAATATATTCGTTACAAATTCTTCTTTTGATACGATCTAAGTCCGGAATATATAAATAGTATACATGTCTTATCCTTTTGAGATACAAGATACTTTCATTTAAAATTGAAAGCAGTAAAAATAGTTTGCTAAAGAATTACGATTTCATGGTTATCTCTCCGACAGCTTATATATGTTCCACTTAGCACTTATTTCTAAGTACTATTGACACACAATATATGCGATAAAAATTATTCTTTCGAGACGACCTTAGTACGAAATATATTAAACATTTTCGTGCATTTCCTACTTGAGTATCATACATATAACATTTTATTCTCTATAAATAAGTATACAAAGATTATAAATACAAAGAAACAAATATCGAGTAATGTATTACTAATAACAAAACTCCTGGCCAAAGGCCACGACAAACAAGTGGTAAACAGGAACATTTATGTACTGAACAAAACGCGAAAAATACTTTATAAAATTAACATTCTATATCTCAACTGAAAGCTTTTCTTATGACTAAGAACAATAAACGGATATAAGTAGCTAACACGAACGCTGAATTAAAATAAAATACTTTTATTACGATTTGAGAATTTAAACTATCTTTATTGACTTCTTCGGGGGCGTCCGTGGCCGAGTGGTTAAGGTCGTTGACTTCAAACCACTTGCCCCTCACCGCTGTGGGTTCGAATCCCGACAGGGACTTTGGATTCTTTCATGTGAGGAAGCTATCCAGCTAGCTTACGGGACGTCGGTGGTTCTACTCAGGTGCCCGTTCGTGCCTGAAATAATGCACGGAAGGGCACCTGAGGTCTTCCTCCACCAGTAAAGCTGGAACGTCGCGATATGACCTATACTGTGTCGATGTGACGTAAAACCCAAAACAAACAAACAATTGACTTCTTCGATTTAGTTATTTGTTCGACAAAAGTCTACTACAGTATTACTCAAATGTAATATATAGGCTGGAAAAAACGTTATTGTTTTCATCTAATCTGAAAATATTTATAACATACATATTCATATTATCTATTTATTAGAAATCATTATTTATAGAAAAGGATATAGTTTGCACTAAAAACTAATTTCAACGTTCACAGTGACACATTCAATAAATTCGACTATAGTCTGGAAAATATTAGTTATGAACATGTCTTATATTCCTTAGTATCATACAGCAGTCCGTCCTTTATTAACAATTATACAATGAGCATAAATACAAAGAAACAAATATCCAGCAATGTATAACCGCATAATAAAGCTCCTAGATCACCACACACACAAGTGTTCAACATCACCATGTATGTTTTTAAAATAATCATTCTGCATCACAACAGAGCGCTTTTTCTTATAAATAGTTTAAGAACAATACGCGCATCTAAAACTTCATAACTAATTCGAACATGTAAACGCTGAATTCAGACAAGATACCATTTTATTTACTGATCGAAAACATGCATTAATTTGTAGGTTACCAGTGTCACTTTCAATATATTCGATACAAATCACCTTATGATACGACCTAAGTCCGGAATATATAAATATATAAATGATAATCATGTTTTATCCTTCTGAGATATTACAAATTGAAAGCGATAAAAAGAGTTTGCGAAAGAATTACGATTTCCGGATTAAGTATCTCTCCGACAGCTTATATATTTTCCACTTAGCACTAATTTCTAAGTACTATTGACAAATTCAATATATACGTTTCGAGACGACCTTGGTACGAAATATATCAAACAAATTCGTGCATTTTCTTCTTGAGTATCATATAACAGTATATTCTCTATAAATAAGTATACAAAGTAAATAAATACAAAGAAACAAATATCCAGTAATGTATTAATACAAACAAGTGGTTGACAGGAGCATTTATGTACTGAACAAAACGCGAAAAATACTTTATAAAATTAACATTCTATATCTCAACTGAAAGCTTTTCTTATGACTAAGAACAATAAACGGATATAAGTAGCTAACACGAACGCTGAATTAAAATAAAATACTTTTATTACGAACTGAAACATAAAAAAAAATCTTTCGACTATCTTTATCGACTTCTGCGATTTAATTATAAATTCGACATAATTCTACTATTACTGAAAGGTAATATATAGGCTGGAAGAATCGTTATTGCTTTCATCTGATCTGAAACTATTTATAACATACATATTTATATTTTCTATTTATTCGAAATCAATAGTTATATATATTGATATAATTTGCACTAAGAACTAATTTCTAAGCACACAGTGAAACATTCAATAAATTCGACTATAGTCTGGAAAATATTAGTTATGAACATGTCTTATATTCCTTAGTATCATACAGCAGTCCGTCCTTTATTAACAATTATACAATGAGCATAAATACAAAGAAACAAATATCAAGCAATGTATAACCGCATTATAAAGCTCCTTAATCACCACGCAGATAAGTGTTTAACATCAACATGTATGTTTTTAAAAGGATGCAAAAATACTTTATCAAATAATCATTCTGCATCTCACCAGAGCGCATTTTCTTATAAATAGTTTAAGAGCAATACGCGCATCCAAGATGTTTAAACTTCATAATTAATTCGAACATGTCCACGATGAATTCAGACAAGAACTGTTTTATTTCTGATCGAAAACATGAATTTATTTGTAGGTAACCAGTCTCACTTTCAATATATTCGTTACAAATTCTTCTTTTGATACGACCTAAGTCCGGAATATATAAATAGTATACATTTCTTATCCTTTTGAGATACAAGATACTTTCATTTGAAATTGAAAGCAGTAAAAATAGTTTGCTAAAGAATTACAATTTCATGGTTATCTCTCCGACAGCTTATATATTTTCCACTTAGCACTAATTGCTATGTACTATTGACACATTCAATATATGCGATAAAAAGTCTTCTTTCGAGACGACCTTAGTACGAAATATATTAAACATATTCGTGCATTTTCTTCTTGAGTATCATATAACAGTATATTCTCTATAAATAAGTTTACAAAGTTAATAAATACAAAGAAACAAATATCAAGTAATGTATTACTGGTAACATGTATAACAAAACTCCTGGCTAAAGGCCACGACAAACAAGTGGTTGACAGGAGCATGTATGTGCTTAACAGAACTACAAAAATACTTTATGAAATTAACATTCTATATCTCGAGTGAAAGCTTTTCTTATGACTAAGAACAATAAACGGATATAAGTAGCTAACACCATCGCTGAATTAAAATAAGATACTTTTATTACGATTTGAAAATTTAAACAATCTTAATTGTCTTCTGCGATTTAATAATTTGTTCGACATAAGTCTACTATTACTCAAAGGCAATATATAGGCTGGAAGAAGCGTTATTGCTTTCATCTAATCTGAAATTATTTATAACATACATATTCATATTATCTATTTATTCGAAATCATTATTTATATAAATGGATATAGTTTGCACTAAGAACTAATTTCTACGTTCACAGTGACACATTCAATAAATTCGACTAAAGTCTGGAAAATATTAGGTATGAATATATCAAACATATTCGTGTATTTTCTTCTTGAGTATCATATAACAGTATATTCTCTATAAATAAGTATACAAAGTTAATAAATACAAAGAAACAAATATCCAATAATGTATTAATGATAACATGTATAACAAAACTCTTGGCTAAAGGCCACGACAAACAAGTAGTTGACAGGAGCATATATGTGCTTTACAGAACGCGAAAATACTTTACAAAATGAACATTCTGTATCTCGACTGAAAGATTTCTTATAACTGTGAAAAATTAACGGATATATAAGTAACTAACACGAACGCTGAATTAAAATTAGATACTTTTATTACGAACTGAAACATAAAAAAAATCTTTCGACTATCTTTATCGACTTCTGCGATTTAATTATAAATTCGACATAATTCTACTATTACTGAAAGGTAATATATAGGCTGGAAGAATCGTTATTGCTTTCATCTGATCTGAAACTATTTATAACATACATATTTATATTTTCTATTTATTCGAAATCAATAGTTATATATATTGATATAATTTGCACTAAGAACTAATTTCTAAGCACACAGTGAAACATTCAATAAATTCGACTATAGTCTGGAAAATATTAGTTATGAACATGTCTTATATTCCTTAGTATCATACAGCAGTCCGTTCTTTATTAACAATTATACAATGAGCATAAATACAAAGAAACAAATATCCAGCAATGTATAACCGCATAATAAAGCTCCTAGATCACCACACACACAAGTGTTCAACATCAACATGTATGTTTTTTTAAAGGATGCAAAAATACTTTATCAAATAATCATTCTGCATCTCACCAGAGCGCATTTTCTTATAAATAGTTTAAGAGCAATACGCGCATCCAAGATGTTTAAACTTCATAACTAATACGAACATGTCCACGATGAATTCAGACAAAAACTGTTTTATTTTTGATCGAAAACATGAATTTATTTGTAGGTAACCAGTCTCACTTTCAATATATTCGTTACAAATTCTTCTTTTGATACGACCTAAGTCCGGAATATATAAATAGCATACATGTCTTATCCTTCTGAGATACAAGATACTTTCATTTAAAATTGAAAGCAGTTAAAATAGTTTGCGAGAGAATAACGATTTCTTGGTTATCTCTCCGACAGCTTATACATTTTCCACTTATCACTAATTGCAATGTACTATTGACACATTCAATATATGCGATAAAAAGTCTTCTTTCGAGACGACATTAGTACGAAATATATTAAACATATTCGTGCATTTTCTTCTTGAGTATCATATAACAGTATATTCTCTATAAATAAGTTTACAAGGTTAATAAATACAAAGAAACAAATATCCAGTAATGTAATTACTGGTAACATGTATAACAAAACTCCTGGCTAAAGGCCACGACAAAGAAGTGGTTGACAGGAACATGTATGTGCTGAACAGAACGAGAAAAATACTTTATGAAATTAACATTCTATATCTCGAGAGAAAACTTTTCTTGTGACTAAGAACAATAAACGGATATAAGTAGCTAACACCATCGCTGAATTAAAATAAGATACTTTTTTACGATTTGAGAATTTAAACTATCTTTATTGACTTCTTCGATTTAGTAATTTGTTCGATATAAGTCTACTATGACTCAAAGGTAATATATAGGCTGGAAGAAGCGTTATTGCTTTCATCTTATCTGAAACTATTTATAACATACATATTCATATTATCTATTTATTCGAAATCATTATTTATATAAATGATAATAGTTTGCACTAAGAAGTTATTTCTACGTTCACAGTGACACACTAAAGTCTGGAAAATATTAGGTATGAACATGCCTTATATTCCTGAGTATCATACAGCAGTCCGTCCTTTATTAACAATTATACAATGAGCATAAATACAAAGAAACAAATATCCAGCAATGTATAACCGCATAATAATGCTCCTAGATCACCACACAGACAAGTGTTTAACATCACCATGTATGTTTTTAAAAGTTTGCACAAATACTTTATAAAAAAAATCATTCTGCATCTCAACAGAGCGCTTTTTCTTATAAATAGTTTAAGAGCAATACGCGCATCCAAGATGCTAAACTTTCATAACTAATTCGAACATGTAAAAGCTGAATTCAGACAAGCTACCATTTCATTTACTGATCAAAAACATGCAATAATTTGTAGTTAACCATTGTCACTTTCAATATATTCGATACAAATTTCTCCTTATGATACGACCTAAGTCCGGAAAATATAAATAATAACCATGTTTTATCCTTCTGAGATACAAGATACTTTCATTACAATTTGAAAGCAATAAAACAAGTTTGCAAAAGAATAACGGTTTCTTAGTTAAGTATCTTTCCGACAGCTTTCCACTAATTTCTAAGTAATATTGACACATTCAATATATGCGATAAAAATTCTTTTGAGACGACCTTAGTACGAAATATGTTAAACATATTCGTGTACATGTATTTCCGTCTTGAGTATCATATAACAGTATATTCTCTATAAATAAGTTTACAAAGTTAATAAATACAAAGAAACAAATATCCAGTAATGTTTTACTGATAACACGTTTAACAAAACTCCAGACTAAAGACCACGACAAACAAATGGTAAACAGGAACATATATGCTTTTATTGATTGGAGAATGTCTCAGGTACACCGAATATAAAAAATCATAAAGTGATATGTATGTTATTGTATTAAAACGAAACTAAAAATCGCCACCAATACGCTAGGCAAGTCGACATTTTCACGAATTTGTAGGTAACCAGTATCACTTTCAATTTATTCGATACAAATTCTTCTTTTGATACGACCTAAGTTTGGAATATATAAATAATCAAAATTTCTTATCATACTGAGATTCAAGATACTTAAGCGATAAAAATAGTTGAGAAAGAATTTCGATTTCTTGTGTTTAGTATCTTTCCGACAGTTTATATATTTTCCACTAAGCACTTATTTCTAAGTACTGTTGACACATTCAATATAATTATGCGATACAAAAACTGAGACGACCTTAGTACGAAACATGTTAAACATATTGGTGTATTTCCTTCTTGCGTATCATATAACAGTATATTCTCTATAAATAAGTATACAAAGATTATAAATACAAAGAAACAAATATCTAGTAATGTATAACTGATAACATGTAAATCATCATTTACATAAATAGATAAATTTTGCGCTAAGAACTAATGTCTAATTAATAAATTCGACTAAGGTCTGGAAAATAATAAATATGAATACGTCTTATATACAGCAGCCCGTTCTTCATTGAAGGTTATACAATGATCATCAATACAAAGAAACAAATATCCAGCAATATATTACCTTATTAAAAATTCCTAAATGGCCACAAAAAGTTCTTAGTATCAACATGTATGTGTTTAAGATAATGCAAAAACGATACTTTGTAATATAAACATACTGTATCTCGACTGAACGCTTTTGCTTATATATAGTTTAAGACTAAAAAGACTTTTGATGATGCTAAAACAACTTAACTATTTCGAAAATGTAAACACTGAATTCAGACATTATATATCGAGTTATTTACTGATCGAAAATACGCCCAGTTTTAAGTAACCAGTATCACTTTCAATATATTCGATAGAAATTCTTCTTTTGATACGACCTAAGTCCGGAATATATAAATGATAAACATGTCTTATTTTACTAAGATACATGATACCTTCATTACAAATTGAAAACGATGAAAAAAGTTTGCGAAAGAATCACGGTTTTTGGGTTTATTATCTTTTCAACAGCTTATATATTTTCCACTATGCGCTGTTTTCTAAGTTATCAAATATGAGATAAGAATTTTCTTTTGAGTCATCTTAGAACGAAAAATATTAAACATATTCATGTATTTCCTGCTTGAGTATCGTTTAGCTGTCTATAATTTATAAATAGGTATACAAGGATTATAAAAACAAAGAAACAAATATGAACTAATTCATTTACTATGTAACAAAAGTCCTGGCTAAAGGCCTTGACACTGTAAATGCTCAATTTATATTATAACATTTATAAAAATTCGCTTCGTATTTAACAAGCATTTATTGTTGACATGACCTTCTGGAAGGTGGAATTGTATTCAAACGTTTTATTTTGCATTGAAACTAGTATTACGAGGTATTTGTGCTCCGTCTAAGATAAGATATTTATGCCACAAAGTACGAAGTTATGAATGACTTCGAATCATCAACGAAATATTTTTTTCAGATTTTTCTCGAATACATGATGCGTGCATGTCTGATATGATACGTCAAATTATCTGTGTTAACGTTCTGACATTGGTCATCTTTTTCCTTCCTAAACGTAAAATCTTACGAGTGAAATTTATTAACCAGATATCATTGACAGAAAAATTCTAAAAGTAACTTTCACAAAACAATGCATATGACGAAAAACTGACTTGATGGGTATGCTCTGCTAAGGTATTTTAAGTGATAGACATAGGAAGTTACTGATATTTTGAATTGAAGCTCATGATTACAATGGTTTTTACGAAAAAGGATCAAATCAACAGAAAAAATTTGATATGCTACAAAATGCCTATTTATTTTAATTTTGAAACCATGTGTAATATTTCAATGGTGTATTTAAGAGCTGCATATCTATGCCACCCACGTCTCCTAATTATGCCAGCACCGTGGTGCATGAAAGATGTTGTTCTTTTCGTCCCCACCCTTAACAGATTCATAAAGTTTGGCTTAGTCGGATCAAGGGAGCGTAAGTGGCGTTGCACTTTCATTACCACATGCAAACCGACTGATTTAAACCGACTTTGTAATTGTATTTTTTTTTTGGTTGTGTAGTTCTTGAATAATAATTGGAAAATAAATCGAAATATTGTTAATACTCTTACACACGTTGAATAAAATATTTCCTTTCAAACACGACAATATTGTGGTAAAAATCTGCAACTGATTTGTCCTATCGAAATGACCTTATGATACGACAACATTTGTATAATTATTTAAAAATATTGAATGCTACATCAGTCTACTATTATTCATGTCCCATTTTAGCCATGAGCTATTGACAACAATGCAAATGCTATAGGTTGCATGCAGCCTTCAGACATAGAAGACTTTCAAGAGGAGTAAGAAATACTTATATATGTGATAATGTATTCCTGAGTTATAAATATCACTTACAAATTATGTGTTATGAAAAGCCCGTTTCAGAAAACGCAGCCAGTTACACTAATACACAGCTTAATTCATCTCCCAACCGACTCACAAACATAGGCACACAAGGCCAACAGACTCAACAACCAAATCATAACAACAACCCACCAGAAATGGCAAAAACCATACTCCTAGAAAAACCGACAAAATAATTTAGAAGCGGACGATGCACCCAACCCCGAACATAATGCCACATCACGAACAGAAGGACCCAAAGGACATTTAACTCAACGAGAGTCCCAAACACCCATTCACAAATAGTCGAGCAAAAGACGAGACTGCCGAAATGTCCATGTACCGGTAAAATATGAAAAAGGATCCAGAAGGGAGGACAATGTCCATACAAAGTACCAGCCACACAGACCATCGGCACGCCACCAGGATTGAAGGAACAAATATAATTAAAAATAAGTACACAAAACGCAATTGAACTTAGATTGATTCGTGATTTTCTAACATTGCGAGTTCAAGCAATACCCTACTAGAAACTCGAAGAAGACGTTAACTGGCATCATTATTCTATTAGTACAGCTAATGTAAGGTGAACGTTGAATAAAATGATTTTCGTACATTTATGAAGGAGAAACCGAGCCAAACACTGTCATTTCATTCATGATATTCGTGTTGTCTTAATGTTTTCATATATAAATTTCATACTTCAACTTAAGGTCTATTAAAATGCTATACAACTTAAATAACCAAAAAAACAGAGCATTCCGATTAGAAACTACTCAAAATGGGGAATGTATATTGTGAAAAAGAATTATTTTGCCAGTTTTAAACATGTTAAGATTAATATACACTAATGTATATGACGACAAATCCAAAGGTCTTACAAAACTGTGTTGATATATCGCTAGAAAATCGATATTATGTAAAGGAGGGATCGGATATCATAGACAAAAACACCTGTTCGACTTAACGTCGGTTTTTAAAATCGACAGATATATACGCATAAAATTTCAAAAAATTTTTAAAATAAAAGTTGGCTTCCGATTTCAAAAATTCAAGCTGCAGTTTGGAGATACCCTTTCAACGTGTGACTCACATAAGCTTTGATGCTATTCCTCTACCAATACACGGTTTACAGAAGGTCAAACGTGTAGGTCGAACCACCTTGGCTTCGACATTCCGTGACGTACGACTTTGTACCTAATTTTCTTAATTATAATTCGACTTAACTCCGGATTCATATATATATATATATATATATATATATATATATATATATATACAATAAAATATGTTCAAACCTTAAACATTTCGTTACCTTAGTTAAAAAATTGAATAATTGCATATAAAATTAAGAAGCACTTATTACGTTATTGCACTAAGGTGACGATTTGTGAATCATACAGACTAAAATCCCATTAAAACCTGGTATAATTATAATTTTGCTCGTGGTTGGTTCGGGTTTGTAATTGATATTATTCAGTCGAAATACTAATCAAGGAACAGAATACAGATTTGTTATATAATTAATGTTTACGTAGTTATAGGATGCCACCTTATTGACCGTGATACTGTTCATCATTTGATTTTATAAGTCGTTAAAGTCTAATGTTCATCCATTTTCACATACATGGCGTGTTGTGACTTTAAAATATAAAATAAACCACTGAAAGGCCTACAACTACTAGGCCAAAGATCCATCATAATGATTGACAAACGCTTATATAAATACTAATTTATGAAATTGTTCTAATTTTGTTTGGTTTGAAAGGTAAATATAAAGTTCACCTTAGAAAAAAAAGAATGGTTTGTTAATAAAACGATATCGTTTGTACTTTTGAATAAGTGCAAAATAGTAACAATAATTTATGAACATAAAAGGAGGATTATTTTGCATTTTATTTATACTTGTTTGTTTACTTGTCTTGGAAGGTTCATATTGTTTTAATAGCCATTTTGCGACGGTCAGTCCATAGAAACCGGCTTTTTTGGATAAATACATGTAACACGTTATTTCTTATGTCACCGCAAGAGACTTCAAGTCTCACAGGAGTTCTGAATCATCGATGAGAGACAAATGATTTATCACGGTAAAATATTGTTTTGCCTGAGTATCGAACCAGTGACCCCTTGATTTAAAATCCGATACTCTCCGTAATTGATCTAAGCATACTTCAAGAGGTATCATAAAGAATCTTAGTGGTAGATTGATCCCATTGAGCCAAAGTGCAGGGCATACAACTGTAACCCTTCTTTCCCTATTTTTGGAGTTATCGCCCTTTTGTCATTTTTTACACTTTGAACATTGTCCTGGACATAACTCTGTGACTACACGTAACTTAAGAGGTATATGGATCTCATGGAGTAAAAGTACAGTGCGCAAGAACATTCACTGTGTCTTGCTTAACTTTGAAGTGATTGCCCTTTTTTCATGTTTTACACTTTTAATTCTTTCGATACATAACTCTGAAACCAAAAGAGGTACGTATCAACACGAACTTTGTACGTAGATAGATCTCATTAAGAAGAAAACTCTGAATTTGTCTTATTTTTTAGTTATTGTCTTTTTTTTTTCATTTTTTCATTTTTTCACTTTTAATCTTGTCTAGAACATAAGTTTAAAACTACAAGAGATATCAACAAGTATCTACTTTGTCCAAAAACTTTTCGGGGAAGATCGTTCGGGTCGTCTGGCTCTTGCTTTGTAAAATTTCTGTTGAGTGGCAAGATGGCGTGAACCAGCCCCTACGTACAGCATTTATGAGCTAACACGCCTTTTTGTTGGGATAAAAATAAAAATGAAATGTTTTATGTTTTTGGCTGCGCTTATAGAGCTTTTATTTTAAATGTCCACCGATATTCGTTGACATGTTTCCCTATTTTGTTTCTGTCACTTTCGAATTATTCCGAAACAAAGGATGACAACTGAGTGTATTAAATTCAGAGAATGATAACTTTGTATGATTCCCCCTGAACTATGATTTGCAATTTACATTGGAAAGCAAACGGTATATTTAGTTATTTGTTTTTATTTTGTATAAACGGTAATTTGCAATATAACCATCGCCTTACGACCCGGGTCATATTTACAAACATGTTTTATATAGAACCATATAACATTATATTATTATAAACAATCATTATAACTTATCAGCTTCAGAAATCCTAACATGTGTACCTTGCAAATTTCATTTAATTACTCATTCAGCAATGCTATTTTTAACAGAAACCATCTTTTTTGTTATGTTTGATATTCTTATAATATTGACGCATTTATAATAAAAGTTATATATCACTGTAATGATTATATAAAATAAGACAACAGTATTTACGTATTCTGCTTAAAATAAATAATACCAGGAATGACACTTTTAAGTGAGACAATACTATACTAACCCAGTTAATATGTAAACATTATTGATTATAATCCGCCGCCGATAAGGCCTTTAAAATTGATCTTATTGAGGCGGAATGCTGTGCGAAAGAATGATAATTCTACCATCCATATTTTTCATACATGTTGTCCGGAGCTTATCTTAAAAAGTGCTAGAGGAATCAACTTGAAACTTCATAGGTGGATAGATCAAACTGAGGAGGCGTGCAGCACACAAGAATTTAATGATAACCTACCCTGCATTATTTTCAATTATTGCCGTTTGTTATTTTCAGCCATCAGTATAAACATAGGTAATCACTTCAGCCATCAGTTTTCATTACCAAATGACCTTGTAAAATTGAATTATTCTGCTCTACTACATATACATTCTTCCAATGAGAAAACACATGCGGCGGGGGATGGCCATGTTGATTCGGCTCTTGTTTAAATAAAAGGGACACTATGCTTTTTGTTCACTGCAAAGTTTACTTGTATAATACAATAGATTGACTCTTTGAATGACAATTGAGCCAGAATCGATAATTACAATGTTAAGGATTAAATATAACAGCTGTCTAAGATATTAAACGACTGCTCCACTATTTTATTAAATTGAACATTACCGGTAATTTCCAAAGGATGTTTTAATTATAAAAATTTATGTGCGCCAAAGTGTTTGGAGATAATTAAGATGAGATTTATTCTGCAATTTAAAACAATTATAACACAAAGTAAAGTTATTATAATTGTATACATGAACACTAACCATTTAATCTAGGATGGGCATAGTGTCACTTGAATATGTAAATTATCACGTTTCTTTGCCAGCACGATTCTATTTGTATTCAGATGTGATTTTTACGTGTAAGATATATCATAATAATAGTGGGTTTTCGGGAAAAAAATATTTAGGACTATGTCATATGAGGAAGATATCCAGCTAGCTGGGTCAGTTAATCTACTCGAGTGTCAGCTCTTGTTTGTAAAATGCAAGTGGAGGCCCATCAGGTAATCCGCCATCAGTAAAGGTGTAAAGTAGGTACATTTGTAACTATAATTGACTTTTACAGTGTTAAGCTTTAAAATCTAATTTTGCACAGTCATATAAACTTTCCATTAATTGTCCAGGAAAGTAAGTTATCTGTTTTATTGTCTTTGTATTTTTAATAATTTGAATATAAAGAAGCTTACATAAAGTGTGAAGACATAAAAAACCAGTCACTTAATTTATAAACGTATTTACAACATTGCCGTAATTACTGCAAAGCTTGATATCGTCTTTATAATATTTGTCCCAAGCTTAAAGATGCGTATGAATGATAATTATATTACATTAATACGTTGATGTCTTTAAGTGAACGAAGCACAAATTTTTGCAGAATTACTTTAATTTCATTATATCATGAGTGTTGTGCCTGCTATATAACCGCTAATAACTTTGCGATGTTAAAGAAACACTGAGAAAATAAATAATCTTAAATCTTTTATTACTTCAAATAGTTTTGATGTTCTTTGTCTTCAAGAAACTTATGTTGACAATTTTAAGTTATCTAAATCAATTGAAAAAAGGTAACACTCAATAGAATTAGTAACAATATGTCATCCATATGGATGGTACTAGAGAGCTCAATGTTTATTAAAACGTTATATGTATTCTTCCTCTCCTTAGAGACCGTATCATCTTGATTTAGAGTCAGACAAACAACTGAATTATGCCAATGATTACACGCTTAGTTAAATGCTTAGCATTGAAAAGTTGTTTCCTAAATGGTTTAGGAAGCTTCATAAAGTAGATTTTGCTACAATGAATTTGATTTTAGAAGAAAATCAGAAGTTTTGCAGAATTCTGTCTGCAATCGAAACCCTCGAATTGGATTATTCTACGTAAGGATGACGATCATTGCTACAGAGTGTTTTCTCAAAAGTAAATTATCTAAAACTTTTGCTAAAATATTATAGATTTAGAAATAATGCCGATTATTTCTACTGTATCAACTTAGTCTAGATAATTTTTCGATAACGGAAACATTTTTGTTTCTGTTTACTTGTGCTATTAATTCTTTGCTTGAAACAAATGAAACTTTGGATACACATCAAAAATACACATCAAAGCACAAGGCATTCCACTAGGAATCATTCACCTTTAAATGGAAAGTAATACAACGTGAAACATAAGCTACCTATGATTAAATCAATCATTGTTTTTTATGCGGTTTACTGGTTCCATTTCATTTAATATCAAATGTGTTTAATATAAAATGACTTTAAGTTTTGCCTTGTTACCGCTATTTTGAATACTTAATCTGATAAACTATTATAAAATTGACAAACTCTATGCCACTGAACACCTGATACTCATGAATTTTATAGTTTCATATTCAAGAATTTGTTATGTTACGAGGTATTTTATATTTTATGTAATTATTTGTCTATACAATAAAATACTGAGAAAAATTCAATTATCACATCATTGCCAAACCCCTACGTACACAGCATTTACGGCAAAAATACACATCTCCATCATTACCAACAACTGAAAGCAGCAAAACTCCTTGATGTTAAATGGTGATGTAATAAGAGAATCAATTTTGTCATTCCAAGCGGAAAGAGCATCGGAACACCAGGCTATCTGATTTGTACGAGGGGGCGTACAGACAGTGCGGTAACGAGAATACGGGTTAGTTACTAATACCTGCACTCCAGGTTATATTATTATTATAATAAATAAAAATAATAATAATAATGAAATGATAATAATACTAAAAAGAAGCAAAAAAGGCACAGCCTTTGTTATATAACTATAATTTTCCTTTATGTTTTGTTTCATTAGGTCAGTATAGAAAAGACTTATACTTACATATAACAAAAAAGAATCATGCACGTAGACGCAAGATCCAGGCAGTAGGTTCTCATTCTTTTATCAAACCAAGTAATTCAATATAAGCTGTGTTTTGTTAAGAATTTAACATGTGTGGCATCTTAGTACAATGATTTTTACACAAAATACCCGCAGTTGGTCACTCCCTTTCATTGTCTGTCTGGACATCTTTCCTTCTTCCCTTAACCTCCATTATATTCCATTATGTGACGAATCTGTTGTGAGGGCGTAGAACGATCTAATTTTTAGATATCATTCCAGACGTTTTTACAAAGAGCTATGATTTATTAATCAGATAAGAAAAATAAACACGTTCAACACGCATATTTATGACAAGTATTGAGCAGTTATTCCAATTAATTTTACAAAGTAATGATACTCCCACAACAGTAAAATGATTTATTGCATTAAATGTATACGTTCATTCATTACAGTAACTATCTTTTAAAGAACACAAACAATTTATTATATAAATAAATTATACTATTTAGTAAATATTTTACTGATAAAACAATAGATTTTCAATAATTCTGTACTGAAAATTAGGTTCCTTCTTCTTTGTAAAAGTACATTGTGTGTTTAAGGTCCGCAAGCTTAACTCAGTGGGAAAAACATCGGAATTGAAATGATCGAATCGCTGGTTTAATCCTCGTGCAAGGCGAAATTTTACCTTGTGTAAAAGTTGGATCCTACATTTAATGTAACAAAAATTGGAATTGACATTATTAATATGCAATTATATGTCGCATTAAATATCATCTTTAAGTGTTTTTTTTTAAATGTCTATGAAACTTTAGGTATGTAATTGCAGAAACAAATATGTCTTACTTGTCATTTTTCTGATATGCTCTTTAAATAATCGAAGTATTAAAATCAAAGGGCAAAACAAATCAAAAACAAAACGAGCACGTCTGACTGAAATATTGCCAATTCTTTTAACTGTTTAATTGTCCAATTCTAAAACTGTACAGATTTGAATAATTTCAAAGGCAAACTTTTCATTTTACTAATGTTTTTTAATGAGAACTCCAGCAAATGTCTTGGCAATGCTGTCATTGTTTCTTTTGTTACATTTATATGTATATATATTAACGATATTTATTTATTTACTTTTACGATATGTATATTCTATTAATTGATAAATGGTCAATATAATATAATGTGGAAAACAATCTAAGTATAAAAGTATTGGCGAAAAATAAAAAAAAAATAACATGTCATAGGCATCAGGAGTCAATAACGCTATGTTATGCATATGGATGATTATAGAGAATCACAAGTTTTATTAATAAAAACGTTCTTTTTTATTCAGTCCCTGTAAGACTTTATCATCTTGATTTAGAGTCAGACAATCATCTGAATTGTGCCCATGATTACACACTGGGTTACAATCTAACTATGATAAAGTGATTTCCTCAATGATTTAACGAGCTTTATGAATTCAGTTTTGTAACAATGAACTTGATTTTAGAAGAAAATAAGCAGTTTCGCAGAACTCTGTCTCCATTTGATTAAAACATGCGTACGTTTTAAATAGCATTATTTGTCAGGATTTCGGTCAGTGTTTAAGAATGTGCCAACACAAAATTCTCCATATCCTTTTTAATTATTTGATGTTGTGATCACCTTTAACTTGATAACAAGAAGTTATTTATTAAAATGAATTGTAAATAAATGAGTTTCCTTGTAAGTCTTATTCATTTTTGTTATTCCAAATGAACTACCAAATCATCAAAGCAAAACGTACCTCGAAGGATTCTACAATAAATGAAGTAGAACATATATAAGAAATTTAACAATATAGACATCTATGAAAACTATCGTCAAATTTGTATACGACATGTCTTATTTTCAATCTTTATGAAATTCACCAGTATTGCCCACTTTCTCAATTATTATAACGCTTTGTCGGTATTCTAAGGTGTTCAAACTATAATATTTCATAATCTAAAACATTGTGTACAGTCACCTATATTTATCATTGGCGAGTACATTGGCAAGTGCAAAGACGAATTGTAACACAAAAAATCCAGCCAAAAGCATATATTCAAATACTTTCTCCCTATTTCAAACGTTTTAAACGTTGTACAGTGAATAATAAACATTATGAAGTAAAAACACGTTTCATAAAAAGTATTATTATTTTTAAGTACGCATTAACTTAATATACATGTAATATGTAATAATAGACAATATTGACCATGCGTGAGATGAAATATTCATTGCAGAAAAAAGGCCAGACATAATCGGCCTAAAACCTAATCGGGTTTACAATCAGCATTGATAGCTGTCAGAAACTGACAAACCGGAAATACAAATTCAATAATATTTCCCATTATGTTGTGAATTCCTAGAATCACCCACTTTGATTGCATTGATTGTTACACGAAACATAGAAGCTCTCATATACTCTTTTAACAATTTAAATATTGGTAAGTATCTATTCCCAGAGCATCGGCATTAAATTTTTGTTAATGGTTATCATTAAACCGTATTGAAAGATGTCTTGAAGATATTGTAAGTTGGATGAATGCCAACATGCTGAAACTAAACGGCGACAAAACAGTGTTGATCATCTTCTCATCTGAACATAACGCACAACCTGTTTCAGATGTTACAGTAACAGTCGACGGTTCGAAAATTAGCCAATCATCTAGTGTGCTCAATCTTGGTGCATTTCTTGACTCGAACCTGAGGATGGAACAACATGTAAATAATGCCTGTAGGAACTGTTATGCACAATTAAGACAAATCGGTCACATCAGACCCTATCTTACTGTTAAAGCAACCAAATCTCTAGTAAATTCACTTGTTACTTCTAGGTTAGACTACTGTGATGCACTGTTCTATGGAGTCTCTAAGCAGTCAATGACCAAGTTACAACAGGTTCAAAATACAGCAGCTAGAATTGTGACCAAAACACTCAAATATGACCACATAACACCTATCTTACGTGAACTTCACTGGCTTCCGGTAGAGTATCGGGTCGAATATAAAATTTTGACTTATAAATATAAATCCCTCATCGATCAATCACCAGCCTATATAAAAGACATGATAGACGTGTACATCCCAGTCAGAAATCTGAGGTCCCAGAATAACTCAATGACATTAGTTGTGCCTAAATCTCGGACAGTACGATATCCAGACAGCCGCAGCGAAATTATGGAACTCGTTACCACCTGACATTAGAGACTGTAATTCCTTGCCATGTTTTAAGAGAGCTCTCAAAACACATTATTTATAAAGTTCTATGGACGTTAGTTTATAAATCATCATACATGTACTACTTTTGCTATATTATCAGTGTTAATTTTAATTGAGCCTTGATTTTAAACTAAATGTGTCTGTATTTCTTACCATCCTTTACTGGTTTTAGATTATCATTATTGTTTAATAGGTTTACTTAATTAATGTTGTACATTATGTCTTATATATATATATGATCATGTTTTATCGGATTTTATGTAAAGCACTCTTGAACATTTATTATTTATGAAAAGAGTGCTATAGAAATGTGGTATATAATAATAATAATAATAATAATAATAATAATAATAATAATAATAATAATCATAGTGTATGAATACAATATGTAAACTGATATTTTTCTTGTCTGGAACATACAATTAGAATATAATACAACAAGAAGATAATTTTCAAGTTGGTAGATTGAGAAACAAAGTCTGAATCAGTTAGATCTTTGAACATTGAGTATTATGTTCTGACACAATTATTTATATGCCTAAAAATCGTTCCTGTTTACAAATATTTCAATTACTTATGTTTCATAATACTATCTAAAACTCTTTATAAGACGTACGTTTAACATGATAATTATCGTATCACATTCGTGACAATTCTTTTGACATGGGATGATAGATTAGATCCGAAATTAGAGAAGTCGAGAACGCAATATTCTGACATGTTGCCATTTAGAGTGACATAATGTTATAAATTAATCGCTTTCGTTAATTCTTTTACATGTACATGTAAATCTTCTAAAGAAAGGTTATGTAACAATTATTTTGTGAGACAGAAATATTGTAGTGATAAATAATCAAAGCTCAATACGAAAGATAAGGAAAACAAAAACACCGCGAGGCGTATTTTGTTCGTTTTTCCTTCTGAAATATATTTCTGTGCGAAATCAAGAATTGATATGTTTTACATCCGAGAAAGCGGACGGGAAATTTCTCAAATTGTTTTAACTCTTCTTGGCATTTTAAAAAAAACGTTCAGCATTGAAATAGATAGCTAATATGAAACTGCTTCGTCATTCTTATTTAAAAATAGTTTTTTTTAAACAAAAACGGTTGTTTTTACGCTACACAATAAATAATGACAAATGCTATAGCTTTCGCCTATGATAATAGCTCCAGAAACATTCTTAAGTGGCTTGATTGATAAGCAGACACACGTCTGAATTGTGCTCGTTTAAATTCAAATCAGGTCAAGTGATTTTAAACACCATAGTTTTGATTTATTACAATTTGATTAAGTTTGAAAAAGTGTTCGTCACTGAATTATGATTTATTGTGTTAAACAAATTATATAATTAAATTAAGATGAAAATAACCCGTAACAGTTTGATATGGGAGTGCGCTAACTAAAACATTTTTTTCTTTGATTTTCAAATAATATATTGTTAACCATGTTAACTAAACAAACACGTTGATAATAAGTGGTGTTCCTGATTCGCCTTTCCTTTGTTATATTAAAACAAAATGATAACGCCATGTCCAATATTAAATCGATATTGAACACTAAGTGTCTATATACAATAAACTATAAAGTATCGACCGAATACGACAGGGATAATAAAATCATCAGAATTAAGACTATTGGGTCTTACGCTCAGCATTTGTCATTATGCAGATGCAATTTAATAGCATTAAAAACCGAATATTTATTATGAATAAAATTCATACAGTGAAATAGAAATGGAACAAAACATATCTCAATTTTAGTTATTTCAGTCATAATGGGGACACAACAGGGGTCTGTTATATGTACATATTGTGCACACTAATCGCTCAAGTAAGACATGAGAGACATAAAAGGCAGAATGATATATAATGATATATAATCTCTTGACATTTGAGTTAATACAAATGCAATTCATTATTTTTTTTCATTCTTATATTTAATTTTGCAAGTGTTCGAGTCATTGACATATACGAGTACATGCATCTGCTATTTTTCATTGCATCACTTAAAATATGAAATTAAAGAGGATCAAAAACAAGCCCGAAGAAGAACGTCCTTAACATACAAAGCAGAACCTGCACACGAAAATAAGCTCACTAATATAGATAAAAATATAACTCCCGATAGTACCATGTCCGTTCTTACCAAGTATTTTGCTGTTCACAGCTTTATAAAAAAGGAACAAAAATAGAACAGCCAAACATGTACAGCGTCAGCATTTATATTAATTATTATCAGTCAATGTGACAAAGTAGGGCATTGTCAATTTGATCTCACCAATATCCTTGTCTAGGATATCAGTAAAACTTATTTTGTATATTGCTTAGCCTCGAATTGACATGTTTTGATGAACCGTGTCATAATATGTCTGGAAGTCCGTCGTCCTTTTCCCATAACTTTTATCCTATAATGCTCCTTGCTTCATAAATCATCCTTGTCCATTATGTGTGTAACGGAATAACCTTGGTATCATATACTAGAAATGTCTAAGGATATGTTTCGATTGATCACGAATATGCAGGCTTTAAATTGTTCGACTATCAAGGTAAAACTATAAGGATTTAACTCGTAACAACAAACGGCAGTCAGATATTAATTCAGTGTTGTCCTTCATGATCATTGATTACATCACTTTTAAGTGTTGAACATTGTGTACCGCTCAAGCCAGTGCTAGGGAATGTGATGAATGTTGGACCTTTTCAGTATCCCTCAGATACAGACTCAATCAAGCCGAGTCTTTCATGTTATTTTGTTGTAATTAATGCTTCCTATACATCGCCCATTTGATTTTCTGTTTGAACACATCTGCGGATGTCTCTAATTTCAAAATTTCACCATTTTTATGTTTAAATGTTGACGTCTGCTTAAGCCGGTGCTAGGGGACGTGGACGATAACTTGCACTGTCCAGTACTGTTTATGAACAGACTCAATCAAACCGAGCCAGCAGCCTTTTTAATTTTGCTGTGTGGGACTTTCTTTCGGGATTCGGTTTTTCTCTATTTCACGGTAAAATCACACTTCGTTATCATCTTTACATACAGTTGAAAATAGCAACAGCAATTCCTTATCAAATTTTGTTGCACCTATTTGTGCTTACATAAACATGTTGATAGTTTGCATACACCACCTTAATATAAGAATTTAATGATTTTTGTGCATGTGACATATTATCAAATACAAAGAAACCAATGTATCAGTAGTCAATAGAAAAAATAACGTTATGCCAAGCACATGCACATGGATGATTTATAGAAAACAGAATGTTTAATTATTAAAAACCGTTTTTCTTTTTTTTATTCAGTCCCTGAAACACTTTATCATCTTGATTTAGAGTCAGACAATTATCTGAAATGTGCCCATGATTACACGCTTGGTTACAATCTAACTATGGTTAAGTGATTTCCTCAATGATTTAAGGAGCTTTATAAATATAATTTTGTTACAATGTACTTGATTTTAGAAGAAAATGAGGAGTTTTTGCAGAACTCTGTCTCCATTTGATAAAGACATGTGAACGCTTTAAATAATATTATTTTTAAAGATGGCAATAAGAGCTACAGAGTGTGCTAACTCAAAATTGTCATAAACACCACTTTTTTTAAAGCAGTTTTCTATTAAAATGATCTGTCAAAAAAATATGTGTTTCCTAAAAATTCTACTTTTAATTTGTTATACCAAAAGAATTAACAAATCATCAAAGCGAAGCGTGTCTTGAAAAAAAAATCTGCAATGAAAGAGGTCGGACATATAAGACATTAAACAATTAAGTTATCTATAAAAACCTTCATCTCATTTGTATTCGACATGTCTCATTTTCGTTTTTCCTTTAAGCTATATTCCACTCATTTATTTCATAGTTGGCATAAACACTAGAATGGCATATCATGGCTTGACGGACATTGAATATCTTCAAAATAAGAATCAACTTCTATATAAAACATAGCACCGGCGGCATTGCTTATTTGTCTATTATGTCGTGATCTTAGGGACAAAATGATTTTTGTCTGAGCAGTAATGGTTAGTTAACGATTTTGTTCTCATTCTTGGATGTTAAAGCTATCCTATTTTCCAATTTAAAACGTTTCTTATTAACATTCACACATATCTTTTCAATTATATTACAAAACGACTAGATAAAGATGCATTTTTTTACAATAATATTCGAGACAAAATTATATATATATAATTGTAATATCCATACAGTGTGTTGTCCAGTGAATGTTAAACATTTTATCGTAAAGAACGAATGATTATTTAAAAGTATTTTCAGTTCTTATTCATTTAAATTTAATATGAAATAGACAATATCGATCAAGCGTGAGATGAAATATTCATTGCAGAAAATAAACCAGACATCATCGGCCTAAAAATTAATCGGGTTTACGATCAGCATTGATAGCTGTCAGAAATTGACAAACCGGATATACAAATTCAATAATATTTCACATTATGTTGTGAATTCCAAGAATCACCTACTATGATTGCGTTGATGGTTACACACAGGAAACATGAAAGTATGAAATGTTGCCATTTAGAGTGACATAATGTTATAAATTAATCGCTTTCGTTAATTCTTTTACATGTAAATCTTCTAAAGAAAGGTTATGTTACAATTATTTTGTGAGACAGAAATATTGTAGTGATAAATAATCAAAGCTCAATACGAAAGATAAGGAAAACAAAAACACCGCGAGGCGTATTTTGTTCGTTTTTCCTTCTGAAATTTATTTCTGTGCGAAATCAAGAATTGATATGTTTTACATCCGAAAAAGCGGACGGGAAATTTCTTAAATTGTTTTAACTCTTCTTGGCATTTTTAAAAACGTTCAGAATTGAAATAGATAGCTAATATAAAACTGCTTAGTCATTCTTATTTAAAAATAGTTTATTTAAAAAAAACGGTCGTTTTACGCTACACAATAAATGATGACAAAAGCTATAGCTTTCGCCTATAATAATAGCCCCAGAAACATTCTTTATCGACTTGATTGATAAGCAGACAGACATCTGAATGGTGCTCGTTTAAATTAAAATCAGGTCAAGTGATTTAAACCACCATAGTTTTGATTTATAACAATTTGATTAAGTTTGAAAAAGTGTTCGTCACCGAATTTTGGCTCGTTTGTTTGATTTATTTTGTTCAAACGAATTATATAATTAAATAAAGATGAAGATGACCTGGAACAGTTTGACATGGGAGTACGCTGACTAAAACATTTTCCTCTATGATTTTCAAAAATATATTGTTAACTTAACAAACGCGTTCATAATAAGTGGTGTTCGTAATAAGTGGTGTTCCTGATTCGACTGTCCTTTGTTATGTTAAAATAGACTGATAGCGCTATGTCCAATATTAAATTGATATTAAACACTAAGTGTCTATAAATAAAAAATTTACAATTAACTTTTAAAGTATCGACCGAATACGATAGGAATAATAAAATCATCAGGATAAAGACTAATGGGTCTTACATGTACGACCAGCATTGATAGCTGCCAGGATTTGTCATTATGCAGATGCAATTTAATAGCATTGAATACCGAATAATTATTATGAATAAAATTCATACAGTGAAATAGAAATGGAACAAAACATATCTCAAATTAAGAGATTACGGTCCTAATTGGGACTTAACAGGGGTCTGTTATCTGTGGATACTGTGCACTTTAATCGCTCAAGTAAGACATGAGATACATAAAAGGCAGAATGATATATACTGATATATAATCTCTTGACATTTCAGTAAATACAAATGTAATTCATTATTGTTTTTCATTCTTTTATTTAATTTAATTTGCAAGTGTTCGAGTCATTGACATATACATGAATCTGATATTTTCATTGCATCATTAAAATATGAAATAAAAGAGGATCAAAAACAAGCCCGAAAAAGAACGTCCTTAATTTACAAAGCAGAACCTACCCAAGTAAATAAGCTGACTAATATAAATTAAGATATAATTCCATATAGTACCATGTCCGTTCTTGACAAGTATTTTTCTGTTCACAGCTTCATAAAGGAACAAAATAGAACAACCAAACAAATACAGCGTCAGCATTTATATTAATTATTATCAATCAATGTGACAAAGTAGGGCATTGTCAATTTGATCTCACCAATATCCTTGTCTAGGATATCAGTAAAACTTATTTTGTATATTGCGTAACCCAAAATTGACATGTTCTGATGAACCGTGTCATAATATGTCTGGAAGTCTGTCATCCTTTTCCCATAACCTCTATCATTCTATTGCTTCTTACTTCATCTATCATCCATGCCCATTGTATGTATAACAGAATAATTTTGACATCACATTCTAGACATATATTAAGATATGTTTTGGTACATCTTGAAGATGCAGAATTTAATATGTTCTGTTATGAAGATAAAACTATCAGGATTTAACTCAAAACAAAGGGAGACATGGCGTACATTAATGTATTTACTTTAGTGTTGTTACATCTTTTTTTCTGTTCCCTCGAGATTCTGATTCTGCGATTCAGTTTTAAGTTTTGATAATTGAGTACCGCTCAAGCCGGTGTTAGGTGGCATAACAGATGTAGCACTTTTTATTATTCCTCATGTACAGATTCAATCAAACCGCAAAGTCCGTGTAATTGTGTTGTAATTAATGCTTCCGATGGATCACACTTTGTCCAGATATTTGTTAGATGATTAATTCCAAGAGAAGGAAATATATACCAAAGAAAGTAGTACATGAATATGCTGTAGAATAAAGTATACTTACTAATGAGAAATATGACTTATTGTCTGAACACAAAGGAACATTATATGTACATGATGTAAGTAAAATTATATTTCAATATTTCATTATAAGATAGAAAAAACATCATTGACTTTGACAACTTAATTTTATCAGTTAGAAAATACAGTTACCACTTCCTAACAAATAAGCATGCATAATAATTTCTTAGATTTTAAGATATTTTTTTTCACTAAATGCTTTTTTATCGGTGTCAAACATGTTAATTACCTGAAAGTTGGTGAAAGTAATTATTTGATTTCGTTTCGAAACTTTGCCCCTTAGAAAAGAAACAGCATCATCAGGAATATATATTTACATTCATAGAATGATAAAAAAGCAAATTGTTCTTCTAGTATTTTATGCCTATCTTGCATTTTAGAAAGACGTTTAATTTGAATTTTCAGCCTGCATTTGAACCCAACGTACATATTAAGAAATGTGCGCCTTTGTCAAAACGTAAGGGTATAAAAAAGACTTTTCATTTAAAGGATTTCAAATATTTTGTCTTTTTTCTGACAAGTGTGCATCTTTTCGATAGTTTACATATCAATATATGAACATACTATTAATCGGTTTTTGGAATAAATTAAATGTAATGCAGTGATAATCTTGTTATTTTGTATATTAATTTTTAAACACATATAACTGAGTAGCTTAGAGCAATTATGAATACATTTTTGCAAATGCATTGACTTTTATCCTTTTTACCTTTAATAATAACACATACTTAAACATAATTAGATCTTATTTTTAATCATTTAAATGCACTATATTTTCTTAATGTCATTTAACTTGTATGATGTACATTTTTATTAAAGAAATTAAGGTCGAATAATTTGGTTCTTCGGTAAAGTAGTACAGATCAGTAGTTATTTATTTTTTACCTGCAATAAATTATACACTTGAAACCAGACTTTAAAGCAATTAAAACTTTATAGATTCAATTGTTCAACACAATATTATTGGTAGTACCTTGACAAATTATTGCAGTTAATTGAAATAAATTCGACTTAGAAATGAAGCGTCCATTTGATATAAAACGACTTGCATATAAGACTGTATTTTTCAAAATTGCTTTCAGTTGATCTCGTTGAGAGAAGAAAACATTGATATTGATAAGTGTGAAATCCCATCATTGACAGACACGCGAGTAAGGCTTCTTTTTTAAAAAACTGTATCCGAAAATTGAAATTCTACAGTTTAAAATTAAAGTACAAAATATACCATGGTATGTATTTCCCAATGACTTCCTAGAATTACTGTAAAAAAACAGTTGGTACAAACAATACGTTATTTCTTCAAATATTATTGAAAGAAATATGCATTTACACATTATGGAATCCTTACAGTGAAGAAAGTACAGAATGCACATATCAAATAAGGAATACATCACTGTAACTGTATGCCACATACCCGTTCAAGTCTAAATGATGTTAAAGAAACTTTGATACCTTTCTTTTAATGGAACGTTTATAGAAACAATAATGTAAAGTCATCCATTGTATAATTAAAAAATGATGAAAGTTTAATATAAAACTGCTTAGTCATTCATATTGAAAAATAATTGATTTAAAAAATACCGTCGTTTTATGATAAACCGTGAACGTTAAATATTTTAATTATCTTCTTAAAAAGTTGATTTAAAACAAACCTGTTTAAATGATTTCTTAAATGACTAAATGATCTTTATTTATTTTGTTACAGTAACAACGAATTTGGTTTTTGAACGCCATTTTGTCATTCTAGGGTCATTCTAGAGTATTCAAATTATAATATTGTCTAATTCAAAACATGGTTTATTAACCTTAACACATACGAGTATTCATTATTTATATTTGTCATTAATTGAGATGAAGCCTAGATCAACTTTAAAAGTACCACTGTCAAGTGAATGTTAAACATTGCGACAAAATGACACGTTTTATAACAAAATAGCTATTTGAAAAACAACACTATTTAGGAAAACGCATTTTCAGTTAGCATTACTTTGATTTACAATTAATATACAATAGACAATAACGATCCTGTTTAAGTTGAAATATTCGTTGCACAGCATAAGCCTAATTGGTTCAACGATCAGCATCGATAGTTTTCAGAAACTGACATTATGAAAATAAAAATTTAATTATATTTGTGTGTGAATTCTCAGAATCAACTACCATGATTGCAGTTTCATAAAAGAGCATATCGATTTCATATAATTTCATGAACGCAAATTAAATCAGTGTAGCTCAGAAATTTTGATCGCTTAGATGATATATACTCGTTAATAAAAATGTTGTGTATCTCAACCAGAACAGAGATAGAGAGCAGCAGTTGTGTTAATCCCCTCACGATTTTGGTATTGTATGCTGTGTTTTTCTGGTGCTGAAGTTAACAACAAAAAATATGTAGATAATAATAATAATAATAATAATAATAATAATAATAATAATAATAATAGTTATAATAATAAACCAAATACTTTCCGTTCATCCGTTTCCACTTTTGATGCTGTACTGTTGCCTAAGGTTATGAACGACACACATTAAAATAAAAGTCATTGCCATACTATGTTTTTTAATACAATGTATAACAGTTTAAAATTATTCAATTTGGTAAACAAAAATAACGTGTCTGTTTAATACATGATAGAAACTAAACGTTATTGTTAACAAAATATTTTGCATTGTAAAAAGAAAGAAATACATAAAAATAGACTACTTGTAGTAAAACAAAGAACAGGATGGGAAAACTATCAATTTTCAGAATCGATTGCTATATATCCATACAGAACCGTTAGTGACATGATGCCTCTGCCATATTATCGAATCTCTGAGATTCAGATTAAGAAACAAAAGCATCAACAATAACGATAGGCCATGGACATGGATGATTTATAGAAAACCGAAAGTTTTATTATAAAAAAGTAATCTTTATTCAGCCCTTGAAAGACATTTTCATCTTGATTTAGAGTCAGACAATCATCTGAATTGTGCACATAATCACACGCTGTGTTAAAATCTAACTTTGGTCAAGTGATTTTGTCAATGATTTAAGGAGTTTTTTAAATTCAGTTTTGTTACAATGTACTTGATTTTAGATGAAAATAAGGAGTTTTTGCAGAACTATGTCTCCATTTAATATAAACAGGTGGTCGCTTAAATAGCATTGTTTCTAAAGAATTGCGATCAGTGGTACAGAGTGTGCCATCTAAAAATTCTTTAGATCATTTTCAATTATATGATGTTGTCATGAACTTTTAAGCTATTAAAAAGAAGTTATTTACTAAAATGAATTTTAAAGAAATATGTTTCCTTGTAAATCTAATTCATTTTTGTTATACCAAATGAACTACCAAATCATCAAAGCAAAACGTGTCTTATAGAATTCAACAATGAATGAGGTCGAACATATAGGAACTTTAACAATATAGTTATCTTTCAAAACTATTGTCCCATTTGTATATGGCATGTCTCATTTTCAATCTTTATGCAATTTATCAGTATTGTCCACTTCCTAAATATTATTCTCCAATTATTTTATTTCACAGTTGACATAAGAATGGCATATATCATGGCTTGCCCTTTTATTAAAGAATCAACTTCTATTTAAAACATAGCACCGGTGGCATTGCTTATATTCCTACTTGACGTGACCTTAGAGTCAGAATAATAACGGTCTAAGCAGTATGCAATGGTTATTTAATGTTTTTGTTGGAATAATAAATTGTATTGAAACTATTAATATTTCCTGATGTTAAACATTTTGTATTAACATTTAAGATATATATCATTTACATTGGACACGTGCAAAAACTTGATAAAGACGCATCGTTACAATGATATATTCATATAATATCTCCCAATACTGTGTCAACTTAAAAAAGAACTATTTTCCAGTGAATGTTAAACATTGTGTCGTGAACACACGTTTTATAAAAATGATAATTAGAAAGTATTTTCAGTATGCATTCATTTGATATGTTATAGACAATATAGATCATGTGTGATATGACATATTCATTGTAGAAAACAAGTCTGACATCATCGACCTTAAATCTAATCGGTCATAAAATCAGCATTGATATATGTGACAGGAAACTGAGATACCGGAAATACAAATTTAATAATATTTCACATTATGTTGTGAATTCTGAGAATCTCCTAATGTGATTGCGTTGATACTTCTTGGTTAATTTCTTTACTTTAAGAAGCTGCCATATAAACTTAAAACATTTTAAACTAGGTTAAGTATTTTTTTCCAGAGCATCAGCATGAAATTATTGTAAACGGTAATTTGTACAATGATATATTTTATTGCCATGCCTTTGATGCATATCTGGAACACAAATGAATAAGTACACTAGGAAGATACTTACCTTGTCTTTTTATTTTTATATATTGAGGTAAGAAAGATTATGATTTTTTCGGATCGGTTGAATCTTGGTAGATGGATGCATATGTTCTGATACACAATTATTTATATATCTGGAAATCGTTAATGTTTTCCATAATTTCAATTATTTCATAACACTTTCAGACTCTGTTCATCCATTACACGTTCGATAACTTTCTTATCACATTTCATATTCTTGACAATTCTACTGACATATGATAATGGATCACATGGATTAGATTCAATAGTGAGGAAACCGAGAACGTACAACTCTGACAAGTTTCCATTTAGAATGAGAAAATGTTGCAAATCTATCAAGTACGTTAATTCTTTGGCAGTACGTTAATTCTTTGGCGTGAAATCTTCTAAAAAAACGTTTTTGTTACAATTAATTTGTGACACAGAGAAACAAATTTAGTGATAAATAATCAATGCTCAATACGAAAGAAAAGGAAAACAAGAAACGAGAACATGGCGGGGCTTTCTTTGTTGCTAAAATATATTGTTGTATGTGTCTTCTCTAATAACAGCTTGACATTAACACAAACTCGTGTTGCATCAATAAACTGATCCGAACTAAGACAATCCGACATAAACTAAATATTTTTCAGAATCTGATCTTGTATTATCAGATTTTCTTCTTTTCACTGAATGGAAATATGAAATAGATAAATAAATATAACAATAATATTGCGATAAATAAACACAGAACAAAAATTAAAGGCGAGATTAAGAATTGATTTGTTTTACACGGGAAATTTCGGTGTTGTAACTCTCAGCATTGGAACAGCTAATATAAAACTGCTTTGTCATTCACATTTAAAAACAATTTATTTAAAAATAACGTCGTTTTTTTACGCTTCACAATAAATGATGACAAATGCTATAGCTTTCGCCTATAATAATAGCCCCAGAAACATTCTTAAGCGGCTTGATTGATAAGCAGACAGACATCTGCTCGTTTAAATTCAAATCAGGTCAAGTGATTTTAAACACCATAGTTCTGATTTATAACAATTTGATTAGGTTTGAAAAAAGTGTTCGTCACAGAATTTTGGCTCCATTGTATAGTTATGTTTTGTTCAAAAGAATTAGTTATATGAATTAAGATAAGGATAACCCTGAATAGTTTGATATGGGAGTGTGCTGACTAAAATATTTTCGACTTTGATTTTCAAATATATATTGTTAACTATATTTAGTAAACAAACACGTTCATAATAAGTAGTGTTCCTGATTCGCCTTTCCTTTGTTATATTAAAACAAAATGATAACACTATGTCCAATATTAAATCGATTTTAAACACTGTGATCCCCTGGAAGCATTAATCAGAACAAGTGTCTGTAAATAAAAATATACAAAAACTTATCAAGTATCGACCGAATACGACAGGAATAATACAATTATCGGAATTAAGACTTTTGGGTCTTACATGTTTGTTTGTTTCATTTTACGCCTTTTCCCAACAGTATTTCAGTCGTATACATGATATAAGGCGGGTAGTTTCCAAACCATCGTTCCTGGAGAGTTACACCAGTAATAGACTACCTTCCTCCGCGCTAAACTTCCAAAGCATCTCCCGGGGCTCGAACCCACGCCAGATAGTTGACTGGATTAGAAGTCATCGGCTCTAACCCCGCCACCACCGTCTAACATGTACGACCACCATTGATAGCTGCCAGGATTTGTCATTATGCAGATGCAATTTAATAGCACTAAATACCGAATAATTATCATGAATTAAATTCATACAGTGAAATGGAAATGGATCAAATCATATAAAAATTTTAAAGATTTCCGTTCTAATGGGGTCTTAACAGGGATCTGCTTTATGTGCAAATTGTACAACTATAAATCTCTAAAGTAAGACATGGAATACATTACAAGCAGAATGATATATATTCTCTTGACATTTGAGTTAATACAAATGGTATTCATTATTGTTAATAATTCTTTGATTTAAATTAGCAAGTGTTCGAGTCATTGAAATATACATGTATCTGATAATTTTCATTGCATCACTTAAAATATGAAATTAAAGAGGATCAAAAACAAGCCCGAAAAAACGTCCTTAATATACACACGTAAATAAGCTGACTAATATATATTAGACTATAAATGTCGATAGTAAAATGGAACGTTCTTGCCAAGTATTGTGTTGTTAACAGTTTCAGCCAAAAGGAACAAAATAGAACAACCAAATATATACAGCGTCAGCTTTTATAATAATTATTATCAATCAAGATGACAAGAAAGGCATTGTCGAGTTGATCTCACCAATATCATTATCAAATCTATCAGTAAAGATTATCATGTATATTGCTTAGCCTCGAACTGACATGTTCTTACGCACTGTGTCATAATATATCTGAAAAACCGTCGTCCTTTTCCCATAACCTTTATCCTATATGCTCCTTGCTTCATCTACCATCCTTGCTCATTGTGTGTATAACAGAAAAACATTGATATCATGTCTAAGGATATGTTTCGATTGATCACAAATATGCAGGCTTTAATAAGATGTTCGACTATCAAGGTAAAAATAAGGATTTTAACTCGTTACAGCAACGACAGGAAGACATTAATTCAGTGTTGTTTCATATTCTGGTCCTTCGGGATCATGGATTTCATCACTTTTAAGTGTTGAAATTTGTGTACCGCTCAAGCCGGTGCTAGGGAATGTGATGGATGTTGTACTTTTCAGTACCCTCATATACGGAGTCAATCAAGTAGAGTCTTTGATGTTATTTTGTTGTGATTAATGCTTCCTTTATACCACCCATTTGTTTGTCGGTTTGAACACATATGCGGATGTCTCTATTTTCAAAATTTCACCATTTTCGTGTTAAAAAAGTTGACGTTTGCTTAAGCTGGTGCTAGGGGGCGTGGACGGTTACTAGAATTTTTTATACTGTCCTTCATTAGGCTCAATCAAACCGAGCCTGCAACATTTTTAATTTTGCCGTGTGGGACGTTCTTTATGGATTCGGGTTTTCTCTATTTCACGGTAAAAACACACTTTGTTATCATCTTTACATACAGTTGAAAATTGCAACAGCGACTCCTTATCAAATTGTGTTGCACGTATTTGTTCTTACATAAAACATGTTGATAGTTTGCATACACACCCTTAATATAAGAATATAATGATTTTTGTGCCATATTATCGAATCTTAAACATTCAGTAGTCAATAGAAAAAATAACTTTATGCCATGCACATGCACATGGATGATTTATAGAAAACCGAAGGTTTCATTATTAAAAAAAACTTTTTTATTCAGTCCCTGAAAGACTTTATCATCTTGATTTAGAATCAGACAATTATCTGAAATGTGCCCATGATTATACGCTTGGTTACAATCTAACTATGGTTAAGTGATTTCCTCAATGATTTAAGGAGCTTTATAAATTCAATTTTGTTACAATGTACTTGATTTTAGAAGAAAATAAGGAGTTTTTGCAGAACTGTGTTTCCATTTGATAAAGACATGTAAACGCTTTAAATAATATTATATTTAAAGATGGCAATAAGAGCTACAGAGTGTGCTAACTCAAAATTGTCATAAACACCACTTTTTTAAAGCAGTTTTCTATTAAAATGATTTGTCAAAAAAATATGTGTTTCCTAAAAATTCTACTTTTAATTTGTTATACCAAAAGAATTAACAAATCATCAAGCGAAGCGTGTCTTGAAAAAAAATCTGCAATAAAAGAGGTCGGACATATAAGACATTAAACAATTAAGTTATCTATAAAAACCTTCATCTCATTTGTATTCGACATGTCTCATTTTCGTTTTTCCTTTAAGCTATATTCCACTCATTTATTTCATAGTTGGCATAAACACTAGAATGGCATATCATGGCTTGACGGACATTGAATATCTTCAAGATAAGAATCAACTTCTATATAAAACATAGCACCGGCGGCATTGCTTATTTGTCTATTATGTCGTAATCTTAGGGACAAAATGATTTCTGTCTGAGCAGTAATGGTTAGTTAACGATTTTGTTCTCATTCTTGGATGTTAAAGCTATCCTATTTCCCAATTTAAAAACGTTTCTTATTACATTCACACATATCTTTTCAATTATATTACAAACCGACTAGATAAAGATGCATTTTTTACAATAATATTCAAGACAAAATGATATATTTTAAAATTTAATATCCATATAGTGCGTTGTCCAGTGAATGTTAAACATAATATCGTAAAGATACATTTCATGAAAAGAATGATTATTTAAACATATTTCCAGTACTCAGTCATTTTATATGTTATATACAATATCGATCAAGCGTGATGAAATATTCATTGCAGAAAATAAGCCAGACATCATCGGTCTAAAAACTAATCGGGTTTACAATCAGCATTGATAGCTGTCAGAAACTGACAAACCGGAAATACAAATTCTATAATATTTCATACTTATGTTGTGATTTCCCAGAATCACCTACTATGATTGCGTTGATGGTTACACACAGGAAACATGAAAGCTGTCATAATTATACACTTAAAACAATTTAAATCAGGTTATCCAGAGCATCAGAATCAAATGTATGTTTATGGTTAACATATAGTATGAATAAAATATGTAAACTGATATTTTACTTGTCTGGAACATAAAATATATATAATAGGAAGATACTTTTCAAGTTGGTGGATTGAGATAAATAATATGTCTGAATCAGTTGACGTGATACATTGATTATTATGGTCTGACACAATTATTTATATATCTTAAAATCGTCCCTGTTTTCAATATTTTAATTATTTATGTTTAATAATACTATCTAAGTCTCTTTATAAGACGTACGTTTAACATGATAATTATCGTGTCACATTCGTGACAATTCTTTTGACATGGGATGATAGATTAGATCCGAAATTAGAAAAGTCGAGAAAGCAATATTCTGATATGTTTCCATTTCGAATAGTGTAATAAAGTGTAATAAATCAATGGCTTATGTTAATTTTTTAGATGTAAATCTTCAAAAGAAAGGTTATGTCACAATTAATTTTTGAGACAGATGTATTGTAGTTATAAATAATCAAAGCTCAATACGAAAGATAAAGAAAACAAGACAACCGCGAGGCGTATGTTGTTCACTTTTCCTTCTGAAATATATTTCTTTGAGTATTCCTCGCTTGAACTAGCTTGGTATTAATACAAACTCGTGTTGCATCATTAAATGACCCGATCCGAGACAATCCGAAATAACTTACAGGACTAATCTTGTATTATCATTTTGCCAATGGAAATATGTAATAAATGAATATATAGCATTGACTTTGGCAAAATCAAGAATTGATATGTTTTACATCCGAATAAGCGGACGGAAAATTTCTTAAATTGTTTTAACTCTTCTTTACATTTTCAAAAAGTTCAGCATTGAAATAGTTAGCTAATATAAAACTGCTGAGTCATTCTTATTGTTTAAAAAAACAACAACAACAACAACAAAAAAACAAACAAACAAAAAACGGTCGTTTTACGCTACACAATAAATGATGAGAAATGCTATAACTTTTGCCTATAATAATAGCCCCAGAAACATTCTTAAGCGGATTGATTGATAAGAAGACAGACATCTGAATGGGACTCGTTTAAATTCAAATCAGGTCAAGTGAATTAAAACACCATTGTTTTGATTTATTACAATTTGATTAAGTTTGAAAAAGTGTTCGTCACCGAATTTTGGCTCGTTTGTTTGATTTATTTTGTTCAAACGAATTATATAATTAAATAAAGATGAAGATTACCTGGAACAGTTTGACATGGGAGTACGCTGACTAAATCATTTTCCTCTATGATTTTCAAAAATATATTGTTAACTTAACAAACACGTTCATAATGAGTGGTGTTCGTAATAAGTGGTGTTCCTGATTCGACTGTCCTTTGTTATGTTAAAACAGACTGATAGCGCTATGTCCAATATTAAATTGATATTAAAGACTAAGTGTCTATAAATAAAAAAAATTACAATTAACTTTTAAAGTATCAACCGAATACGATAGGAATAATAAAATCATCAGAATAAAAACCAATGGGTCTTACATGTACGACCAGCATTGATAGCTGCCAGGATTTGTCATTATGCAGATGCAATTTAATAGCATTAAATACCGAATAATTATTATGAATAAAATTCATACAGTGAAATAGAAATGGAGCAAAACATATCTCAATTTTAGTTATTTCAGTCCTAATGGGGACACAACAGGGGTCTGTTATTTGTGGATACTGTGCACCTTAATCGCTCAAGTTAGACATGGGAGACTAACAGGCAGAATGATATATAATGATATATAATCTCTTGACATTTGAGTTAATACAAATGTAATTCATTATTGTGTTTTCATTCTTTTATTTAATTTTGCAAGTGTTCGAGTCATTGACATATACATGTATCTGCTATTTTTCATTGCATCACTTAAAATATGAAATTGAAGAGGATCAAAAACAAGCCCGAAGAAGAACGTCCTTAACATACAAAGCAGAACCTACACACGAAAATAAGCTCACTAATATAGATAAAAATATAACTCCCGATAGTACCATGTCCGTTCTTACCAAGAATTTGCTGTTCGCAGCTTCATCAATAAGGAACAACAATAGAACAGCCAAACATATATAGCGTCAGCATTTATATTAATTATTATCAGTCAATGTGACAAAGTAGGGCATTGTCAATTTGATCTCACCAATATCCTTGTCTAGGATATCAGTAAAACTTATTTTGTATATTGCTTAGCCTCGAATTGACATGTTTTGATGAACCGTGTCATAATATGTCTGGAAGTCTGTCATCCTTTTCCCATAACCTCTATCATTCTATTGCTTCTTACTTCATCTATCATCCATGCCCATTGTGTGTAAAACAGAATAATTTTGACATCATATTCTAGACAATATTAAGATATGTTTTGGTACATCTTAAAGACGCAGAATTTAATATGTTCGGTTATGAAGATAAAACTCAAAACAAACAAAGGGAGACATGGCTTACATCAATGTATTTACTTTAGTGTTGTTATGTTTTCTTTTCGTTTCTGTTCCCTCGAGATTTTGATAGTTTTATGTTTTGAAAATTGAGTACCGCTCAAGCCGGTGATAGGTGGCATAACAGTTGTTGCACCTTTTTTTATTATTCCTCATGTACAGACTCAATCAAACCGCAAATTCCATGTAATTGTGTTGTAATTAATGCTTCCAATGGATCACACTTTGTCAAGATTTTATTAGGTGATGAATTCAAAGAGATGGAAATATTTACCAAAGAAAGTAGTACAAGAATATACTGTCTATAAAAGTATACCGATATTGATAAGTGAGAAATGCCATTATTGACAGACACACGAGTAAGGCTTCTTTTTTTTAAATCTCTGTGTCTGAAAATTAAAATTCTACAGTTTGATAAAAGTAAAGTACAAAATATGCCATGGTATGCATTTCCCAGTGACTTCCAAGAATTGCTGTAAAAAAACAGTTGGTACAAACAATACGTTATTTCTTCCAATATTTTTGAAAGAAATATGCACTTACACATTATGGAATCCTTACAGTGAATAAAGTACAGAATGCACATATCTAATAAGGGATACATCACTGTAACTGTGTGCCACATACTCGTTAAAGTCTAGATGATGTTAAAAAAACTTTAATATCTTTCTTTTAATCAAATGTTTATAGAAACAATAAAGTTAAGTCATCCTTTGTATGAAAGTTTAATATAATAGATAGAAATAGAGAAACACAGAATCCATAAAGAAAGTCCAACTCGGCAAAATTGTAAAATGTTGCAGGCTCGGTTTGATTGAGCCTGTTCATGGACGTTACTGGAAAGTGCAAGCCCCCTAGCACCGGCTTAAGCAGAATTCAACAATTTATCACAAAATGGTGAAATTTTGAATTTAGAAACATCCTCAGATGTGTTCATACTGCGGATGTCATCGAAACCTTCAATGTGACACAGTAGTGCATTCCATGAAAAGCGGCGTATGGTCCCCAAGTAAGAGAATGCTTGTGCCCCAAACGAGAAAACAATGGGCTGAACTAAATAAAATGGAATTTTGAAAGGGGATCAGAGGTTATGAAGCCTACATATCACAGATAAGACGTCAAAAGACATATTTAAAAAGCATGCGACATATACTAAGGGTGATTATACAGTATTCAATTTAGGAATACTGGAAACACCCTAGTTAAAAAAGGCGAAATAGAAGAAACTAAAAGTACCACATAACATGTATACACAACAATAATGTCATGCTGAACGATCTTCAAGGATCGAAAATATAACATCATTGATTCTTCGTTCGGGGAGACTTTTTACAGCCGCCACACGACACAAATAACACGGATGTGACAATTAAATACAGAAACACAGAATCCCTAAAGAAAGCCAAACACGACAAAATTGAAAATGTTGCAGGCTCGGTTTGATTGAGCCTGTTCATGGACGGTACTGGAAAGTGCAAGTTACCGTCCACGCCCCCTAGCACCGGCTTAAGCAGAATTCAACATTTTATCACAAAATGGTGAAATTTTGAATTTAGAAACATCCGCAGATGTGTTCATACTGCGGTTGTAATCGAAACATTCGATGTGATACAGTAGTGTAATTCCATGAAAAGCGGCGTATGGTCCCCAACTGCTTAGTTATTAAAATTGAAAAATAATGTATTGAAAAAATACCGTCGTTTTATGATAAACCATAAACGTTAAATATTTTAATTAGCTGCTTAAAAACTTGATTTAAAACAGACATGTTTAAATGATTTCTTCGATGATTAAATAATCTTTATATTTTTTTGTAACAACAAATTTGGTTTTTGAACGCCATTTTGTCATTCAAGGGTCATTTTAGGGTATTCAAATTATAATATTGTCTAATTTAAAACATGGTTTATAAACATTCAAACATATTTATTACTAATATTTATCATTAATTTAGATGAAGCCCAGATTCACAATTATTCTTTTAAATGCAAAACTATCGTCCTATTCTTAAAGATCCTGTAACACATTTTTTTCATGGTTTTATTTCATAAATATGATGCTCAAATTAAGATTTGTCAATCTTGTAAGTTCAAATAAGCATTTTTTATAAAGATATTACCCAATTTAACATTTTGCGTAAATAAAGGGAGGTAATTAGAAATTTATTTTCTATAAATTCCAAGTCAAATTTTCCAATAAGAAATGAATGCATGTAACTTATTCATTAAATATAATGTGCACAAATATTTGCAGTACACATTTTACATATTCTTGGATGTTTGAAAATTGTTTTATTTGCATAATTATATACATATATAACATTTTGCAAGTGTATGATGCATACAGTAACAATATCAATCACAAAACATACAGAATCTTTAAGTGTTTTCCCCCTATATTGTTTCAACTTTAAAAGTGAATGTTAAACATTACCACAAAAGAACACGTTCTATAACAAAATAGTTATAATGAAAAACAACAATAATTAGAAAAACGCATTTTCAGTTAGTATTAGTCTAATATACATTTAATATACAATGGATAATAACAATCGTGTTTAGTTGAAATATTCATTGCAAAGAAAGACAGGATCGGCCTCAATAAAAATCTGTCTAACGATCAGCATTGATAACTGTCAAAAACTGAAATTATAAAAGACAAATTTAATTATATGTATATTATGGTGTGAATTCTCAGAATCACCTACCATGATTGCAGTTTCAGACAGGAATAAAATATTTTTATATAATTTTATAAACACAAATTAAATCAGTGTAGCTCACAAATTTTGATCGCGTAGATATATAAAAGCCTTGACGATATAGAGATAAACTAAACAGGTTGTGTATCTCAACATGAACAGAGATAAAGAGCAGCAGTTCCACTCTCACTTTTGCTGTTGTATGTTGTGTCTGTCTGTTACTGAGATTAAGAACAACATACATTTAAATAATAATAATGATAATAATAATAAAAATAATAATAATAATTATAATAATAACAATAATAATAATAATAATATAAATAATAATGATAATAATAATAATAATAATAATGATGACAAAAATAATAATAATAATAATAATAATAATAATTATAATAATAATAATCATAATGATAATAATAATAATGATAACATAATAATGATAATATTAATAGTAATTATTATAATAATAATAATAATAATAATAATGATAAAGATATAATGATTATAATAATAATGGTAACATAATAATAATAATAATAATAATGAAAAAAAAAAAATAATTAATAATAATAATAATAATAATGATAATAATAATAATAATAATAATAATAATTATAATGCTTATAATAATAATTATGATAATAATAATAATAATGATTATAATAATGATAAAAATAATGATAATAATAATGATAACATAATAATAATAATGACAAAAAAATAATAATAATAACAATTATAATAATAATAATCATAATAATAATAATGATAATAATAATAATGATAACATAATAATGATAATATTAGTAGTAATAATAATAATAATAATAATAATAATAATAACAATAATAATAATAATAATAATAATGGTTATAATAATAATGGTAACATAATAATAATAAAAAATAATAATAATAATAATAATGATAATAATAATAATAATAATAATGATAATAATAATAGTTATAATGATAATAATAATAATGATAATAATAATAATAATTATTATTATAATAATGTTAATAATGATAAAAATAATGATAACATAATAATGATAACATAATAATTATAATAATAATAATAATAATAATAATAATAAACACAATTACTTTTCCGTTCATACGTTTCCCCTTTCGATATTGTACTGTTGCCTAAGGTTATGGACGACATACATTGAAATGAAAAGCATTGCAATACTATGTATTTTGAATACAGTCTATATTCAATTTGGTGAAAGAAAATAACGTGTCTGTTTAAACCTTGATAGAAACTAAACGTTATTTCTAACAAAATATTTTTGATTGTGAAAGAAAGAAAGACATAACAATAAATTAATTTTAGTGAAACAAAGGACAGGATGGCAAACCTATCATTTTTCAAAATCGATTGCTATATATTCATACAAAACCGTTAGTGACATGATGCTTGTGCCATATTATCGAATCTTTGAGATTCAGATTAAGAAACAAAAGCATCAAAAATAACGCAAGGACATGCACATGGATGATTTATAGGAAACTGAATGTTTAATTATTAAAAACGTAACTTTTTATGCAGCCCCTGAAAGACATTATCATCTTGATTTAGAGGCAGACAATCATCTGAATTGTGCTCATGATTACACACAGGGTTGGAATCTAACTATGGTTACGTGATTTCCTGAATGATTTAAGGAGCTTTATAAATTCAGTATTGTTGTTACAATGTACTTGTTTTTAGAAAAACATAAGGAGTTTCGCAGAAATCTGTCTCCATTTGATAAAGACATTAAGTATAGTTTTTTAAGGATTGCGATCAGTGCAACAACGTGTGCCAACTCAAATTGTCATAAACTTTTAAGTTTTTAAAAAGCAGTTATCTATCAAAATGAACGGTCAAAAATAAGTGTTTCCTTAAAATTCTACTTTTACATTCGTTTTGCCAAAGGAATAACCAAATCATCAAAGCAAACCGTGCCCCGAAGAATTCTGTAATCAAAAAGGTCGGATATGTATGACATTAAACAATATAGTTAACTATGAAAACATTCGCCTCATTTGTTTACGGCAAGTCTCATTTTCAATCTTATTGCAATTTATAGGTATTGCCTACTTCCTTAAAGCCCTTAAAGCTTTTTTTTAAATCATTTTATTATATTTTTAACGTGAAAACCTAATGACATATCATAGCTTGATAATACATCCTAATCTATAACATTTACACATATACACATATGAGATATACTATGCTCAAATTTGATATCTGAACATATTGATAATTGCTACACAGTCTCTTGGTAAATATGAAATAAACATGTTTTGACTTTACACAAAGTTAATATGCCATGTTTAAAACTCTTCACACATAGGTCGTCACAGTATGAATATATAGTGTCGTTAAAAAAAACTGGCAGTTTTTTAAGAAAAGACCAATTTTACATATCCTGTATCAGAGAACGTGGCTTGCAATATAGTTTTTTATTCATTTTGTAGTTAAATTATACATATTCAGTAAGGATTTCATAGGTTTAAATAAATTTCTCCGATTAAAATATTTTACTCAAAGATGAGCAGAGTATATCTTTAATCATATTAGACAGCGACTAGATTATGATGCACTTTTACAATTATATTCAAGAAAAAAAAGATATATCTCTCAATACATTTTCCCTGGAGTGTATCAACTTAAAAAGAAATATTGTCCAGCGAATGTCAAAAATTATGACGTAGAGACACGTTTCATAAAATGATTATTCAAATGTATTTTCAGTACGCACTCATTTTATATGTAATAGACAATATCGATCAAGCGTGAGATAAAATATTCGTTGCAGAAAATAAACCAGACATCATCGGCCTAAATATTAATCGGGTTTACGATCAGCATTGATAGCTGTCAGAAATTGACAAACCGGAAATACAAATTCAATAATATTTCACATTATGCTGTGAATTCCCAGAATAACATACTATGATTGCGTTGATGACTAGACACACACAAAAAAAAAACATGAAAGCTGTCATAATTATATACTTAAAACAATTTAAACCAGGTTAAGTATCATTATCCAGAGCATCAGTGTTAAAAGTTTGATAATGGTTAACATAGTGTATGAATATAATATGTAAACTGATATTTTTCTTGTCTGGAACATAAAATGAGAATATAATACATTAAAAATGAATTGTTACAATAAAAAATCAACAACGCAAAATGTGCCCCGAAGAATTTTGCAATTAAAGATTTCGGACATATAAGATATTCAACGATGTAGTTATCTATGAAAACTACCGTCTCATTTGTATACGATTTGTATGTCTCATTTTCAATCTTAATGACATTATTTAAGTATTGCCCACTTTCTATAAGATATTTTTCAATCATTTTGTTTCAGAGCTGACGTGGACAAAAGAATGGCATATCATAGCTTGACGGACATCAAATTCTTTCGAGATTAGAATCAAGTTCTATTTAAAACAAAGCACTGGTGGAATTGCTTATTTGTCTGTTTGTTGTGACATTTGTGTCAAAATGATATCAGTCTGAGCAGTATGCAATGGCTGATTATCCGTTTCCATGTCATTCTTGGATGTTCCAAATGTAATATATCCCAATTTAAAATATTGCTTATTAACAGTCACACATGTGTATCAATTATATCAGACAATGACTAGATAATGGCGCGTTTTTTAAATTGATATTCCAAACAAAATATATAATTTAAGTACTTTCTCCCTAGAGTGTGTCATGTTAAAAAGAACCATTGTCCAGCATGTCCAGTGAATGTTAAAGAAAATGACGTTAGAATATTTTTCCATAAAAAAAGAATCAATGCTAATTGAAACGTACTTTCTCGTATTCATTTAATATGTAATAGACAATATCGACCATGCGTGAGATAAAATATTTATTGCAGAAAACAAGCCAGACATCATCGGCCTAAAAATTTATCGGGTTTACAATCAACATTGATAGCTATCAGAATCTGACATACTGGAAATACAAATTCAATAATATTTTTACATTATGATGTTAATTCTCGGAATCAACTTGCATTGTATTGATAGTTACAAACACGAAACATGGAAGCTGTTATATACACTTTAAACATTTTAAACTAAGTTAAGTATGTTTTTCCAAAACATCAGTATGAAATGTTTTTAATGGTAAAAATAGTGCAGGCATAAAATATGTACAGTGATATGTTTTTCTTGTCTGAAACACAAAAAATAATTCATACAGTCAAAAGGAAGATACTGTTCGAGGGAGAAAAAAATTATTCAGTTGAATCTTGGAACATTGATTATTATGTCCTGATATAATTATTTATTTATCTTAAAATTACCCCTGTTTTCAAATATTTCAATTATTTATGTTTCATAACACTATCTAAGACTCTATATAGGACGTACGTTTAACAAGATAATTATCGTATCACATCCTTGACAATTCTACTGACAAGGGGATGATAGATTAGATCCGAAATTAGAGAAGTCGAGAACGCAATATTCTGACATATTGCCATTTAGAGTGACATAATGTGACATAATGTTATAAAATAATCGCTTTCGTTAATTCTTTACATGTAAATCTTCTAAAGAAAGTTTATGTTACAATTATTTTGTGAGACAGAGATATTGTAGAGATAAATAAACAAAGCTCAATACGAAAGATAATGAAAACAAAAACACCGCGAGGCGATTTTTGTTCGTTTTTCCTCTGAAATATATTTCTGTGCGAAATCAAGAATTGATATGTTTTACATCCGAAAAAGCGGGAGGGATATTTCTTAAATTGTTTTAAATTAACTATTTCTTGGCAGTTTTAAAAACGTTCAGCATTGAAAAAGGTAGATAATATAAAACTGCCAAGTCATTCTTATTTTAAAATAGTTTATTTTAAAAAAAACCCGGTCGTTTTACGCTACACAATAAATGATGACAAATGCTATAGCTTTCGGCTATAATAATAGCCCAAGAAACTTTCTTAAGCGCAGACACACGTCTGAATGGGGCACATTTAAATTCAAATCAGGGCAAGTGATTTTAAACATCATAGTTTCGATTTATTACAATTTGATTAAGTTTGAAAAAGTGTTCGTCACTGAATTTTGGCTCGTTTGTATGATTTATTTTGTTAAACGAATTATGTAATTAAATTAAGATGAAAATAGCCCGGAACAGTTTGATATGGGAGTGCGCTGACTAAAACATTTTCTTCTTTGATTTTCAAATATATATTGTTAACTTTAACAACACGTTCATAATAAGTGGTGTTACTGATACGCCTGTCCTTTGTTATATTAAAACAAAAATGATAACGCTATGTCCAATATTAAATCGATATGAACACTAAGTGTCTATATACAATAAACTATAATTTAAAAGTATTCGACCGAATACGACAGGAATAATAAAATCAACAGAATTAAGACTATTGGGTCTTACGCTCAGCATTTGACATTATGCAGATGCAATTTAATAGCATTACACACCGAATAATTATAATGAATAAAATCGATACAGTGAAATAGAAATGGAACTAAACATATCTCAAATTAAGAGTTACCGTCCTAATTGGGACTTAACAGGTGTCTGTTATTTGTGGATACTGTGCACCTAAATCGCTCAAGTAAGACAGGCATAACAGGCAGAATGATATATAATGATATAATTATAATCTCTTTACATTTGAGTTCATACAAATGTTATTCATTACTGTTTTTTATTTTCATTATTTTATTTAATTTTGCAAGTGTTCGAGTCATTGACATATACATGTATTTGATATTTTTCATTGCATCACTTAAAATATGAAATTAAAGAGAATCAAAAACAATCCCGAAAAAGAACGTCCTTAATATACAGAGCAGAACATACACACGTTAATAAGCTGGTTAATAATATATTTATATCAAAATATGATTGAGGAATGTACCATGTTCGTTTTTGTGAACTACTTTGTTGTTTACAGGTTCACCAGAAGGGTACAAAATAGAACAACCAAACACATAAAGCGTCAGCATTTATATCAATTATTATCAATCATTAAGACGAAGTAGGACATTGTCAATTTGATCCCACCAATATCACTCTCTAGGATATCAGTAAAAATTATCTAGTATATTGCTTAGCCTCTAATTGACATGTTCTGATGAACCGTGTCATAATATGTCTGGAAGTCTGTCGTCCTTTTCCCATAACCTCTATCATTCTATTGCTTCTTACTTATCTATAATGCATGCCCATTGTGTGTATAACAGAATAATTTTGACATAACATTCTAGACATATATTAAGATATGTTTTGGTACATCTTGAATATGCAGAATTTAATATGTTCGGTTATGAAATAAAACTATCAGGATTTAACTCAAAACAAACAAAGGGAGACATGGCTTACATCAATGTCTTTACTTTAGTGTTGTTATTGTTTCTTTTCGTTTCTGTTCCCTCGAGATTTTGACGGTTTTATGTTTTGAAAATTGAGTACCGCTCAAGCCGGTGATAGGTGGCATAACAGTTGTTGCACATTTCTTTTTATTATTCCTCATGTACAGACTCAATCAAACCGCAAATTCCATGTAATTGTGTTGTAATTAATGCTTCCAATGGATCACACTTTGTCAAGATTTTTATAAGGTGGTGAATTCAAAGAGATGGAAATATTTACCAACGAAAGTAGTACAAGAATATGCTGTCTATAAAAGTATACTGATATTGATAAGTGAGAAATGCCATTATTGACAGACAAACGAGTAAGGCTTCTTTTTTTAAATCACTGTGTCTGAAATTTGAAATTCTACAGTTTGATAAAATTAAAGTACAAAATATCCTATGGAAATGCATTACCCAGTGACTTCTCAGCATTGCTGTAAAAAACAGTTGGTACAAACAATACGTTTTTTCTTCCAATATTATTGAAAGAAATGTGCATTTACACATTATGGAATCCTACAGTGAAGGAAGTACAGAATTCACATTAAATAAGGGATGCATCACTGTAACTGTGTGCCACATACCCGTTAAAGTCCTGATAATGTTAAAGAAACTTTAATATCTTTTTTTAATGGAATGTTTATAAGTCATCCTTTGTATGATTTATAAAAAAATGATAAAAGTTTAATATAAATCTGCTTAGTCATTCATATTGAAAAATAATTTATTTAAAAAATACCGTCGTTTTACGATAAACCATAAACGTAATTTAAAAATATTTTAATAAGCTCCTTAAAAGCTTGATTTAAAACTGACATGTTTAAATGATTTCTTCAATGATTAAAGAATCTTTATATTTTTTTGTAACAACAAATTTGGTTTTTGAACGCAATTTTGTCATTCTAGGGTCATTCTTGTGTATTCAAATTATAATATTGACTAATTCAAAACATGGTTTATTAACATTCACACATATTTATTATTTATATTTATCATTAATTTAGATGAAGCCTAAATTCACAATTATTCTATTAAATACAAAATTATCGTCCTATCCTTAAGTGTTTTTTCCCTATATTGTTTCAACTTTAAAAGTACCACTTTCAAGTGGATGTTAAACATTACGACAAAAGTACACGTTTTATAACAAAATAGTTATTATGAAAAACAACAATAATTAGAAAAAACGCATTTTCAGTTAGCATTAGTTTAATATACAATTTATATACAATGCATAATAACAATCGTGTTTCAGTTGAAATATTCATTGCAAAGAAAGACAGGATCGCCCTCAATAATAATCGGTCTAACGATCAGCATTGATAACTGTCAAAAACTGACATTGGGAAAAGACAAATTTAATAATATTTATATTATGGTGTGAATTCTCAGAAATCACCTACCATGATTGCAGTTTCAGACAGGAATAAAATATTTTTATATATTAATAATTTTATAAACACAAATTAAATCAGTGTAACTCACAAATTTTGATCGCTAAGATATATAAAAGCAGTAACGATATAGAGACAAACTAAAATGGTTGTGTATCTCAACCTGAACAGAGATAAAGAGCAGCAGTTGTGTTTCTGCTAAACCGCTGTCGCTTTTGCTGTTGTATGCTAAGTCTGTCTGGAAATGAAATTAAGAACAACATACATTAAAATAATAATAATAATAATTATAATAATAATGATGATGATAAAAATAATAATGATAATAATAATAATATTAATAATAATAAACACAATTACTTTTCCGTTCATATGTTTCCCCTTTCGATGTTTTACTGTTGTCTAAGGTTATGGACGACATTCATTAAAATAAAAAACATTGCAATACTATGTATTTTGAAAACAATCTATAACAATATTAAAGTTTTCAATTTGGTTAAAGAAAATAACGTGTCTGTTTAACACTTGATAGAAACTAAACGTTATTTCTCACAAAATATTTTTGATTATGAAAGAAAGAAATACATAACAATAAATTTATTTTAGTTAAACAAGGGACAGGATGGCAAAAAAATATCATTTTTCAAAATCGATTGCTATATATTCATACAGAACCGTTAGTGACATGATACCTGAGCCATATTATCGAATCTCTGAGATTCAGATTAAGAAACAAAAGTATCAACAATAACGCCAGGCCATGCAAATGGATGATTTATGGGAAACCGAAAGTTTTATTATTAAAAACGTATTTTTTTTATGCAGCCCCTGAAAGATTTTATCATCTTGATTTAGAGTCAGACAATCATCTGAATTGTGCACATGATTACACGCTGGGTTGCAATCTAACTAGGGTTAAGTGATTTCCTCAATGATTTAAGGAGCTTTATCAATTCAATTTTGTTACAATTTACCTGTTTTTAGAAGAAAATAAGGAGCTTTGCAGAATTCTGTCTCCATTTTATAAATACATGTGAACGTAGTAAACAAAATTATTTTTTAAAGATTGTGATAAGTGCTACACAGTGTGCGAGCTGAACAATCTCCATATCTTGTTTTTTCAATTATTTGATGTTGAAATTGTCATAAAAAGCAGTTATGTATTAAAATGAATTGTCAAAATAAAAAGTCAACAACGCAAAATGTGCCCCGAAGAATTTTGCAATCAAAGATTTCGGACATATAAGAAATTCAACGATGTAGTTATCTATGAAAACTATCGTTTCATTTGTATACGATTTGTATGCCTCATTTTTAATCTTAATGACATTAATTAAGTATTGCCCACTTTCTATAAGCTATGTTCCAATCATTTTGTTTCATAGCTGACGTGGACAAAAGAATGTCATATCATGGCTTGACGGACATCGAATTCTTTCGAGATTAGAATCAAGTTATATTTAAAACAAATCACTGGTGGCATTGCTTATTTGTCTGTTTGTTGTGACATTTGTGTCAAAATGATATCAGTCTGAGCAGTATGCAATGGCTAGTTATCCGTTTCCATGTCATTCTTGGATGTTCCAAATTTAATATTTCCCAATTTAAAATATTGCTTATTAACAGTCACACATATGTATCAATTATATCAGACAATTACTAGATAATGGCGCGTTTTTTACATTGATATTCAAAACAAAAATATATATTTTAAATACTTTCTCCCTAGAGTGTGTCATGTTAAACAGAACCATTGTCCAGTGAATGTTAAAGAAAATGACGTAAGGATATTTTTCATAAAAAAGAATCAATGATAATTGAAACGTACTTTCTCGTATTCATTTAATATGTAATAGACAATATCGACCATGCGTGAGATAAAATATTTATTGCAGAAAACAAGCCAGACATCATCGGCCTAAAAATTTATCGGGTTTACAATCAACATTGATAGCTATCAGAATCTGACATACTGGAAATACAAATTCAATAATATTTTTACATTATAATTTTAATTCTCGGAATCAACTTGCATTGTATTGATAGTTACAAACACGAAACATGGAAGCTGTTATATACACTTTAAACATTTTAAACTAGTTTAAATACTATGTTTTTCCGAAACATCAGTATGAAATGTTTTTAATGGTAAAAATAGTGCATGCATAAAATATGTACAGTGATATGTTTTTCTTGTCTGAAACACAAAAAATAATTCATACAGTCAAAAGGAAGATACTGTTCGAGGTAGAAAAAAATTATTCAGTTGAATCTTGGAACATTGATTATTATGTCCTGACATAATTATTTATTTATCTTAAAATTGCCCCTGTTTTCAAATATTTCAATTATTTATGTTTCATAACACTATCTAAGACTCTATATAGGACGTACGTTTAACAAGATAATTATCGTATCACATCCTTGACAATTATATTGACATTGAATGATAGATTAGATCCGAAATTAGAGAAGTCGAGAACGCAATATTCTGACATGTGGCCATTTAGAGTGACATAATGTGACATAATGTTATAAAATAATCGCTTTCGTTAATTCTTTTACATGTAAATTTCTAAAGAAAGGTTATGTTACAATTATTTTGTGAGACAGAGATATTGTAGAGATAAATAATCAAAGCTCAATACGAAAGATAATGAAAAGAAAAACATCGCGAGGCGATTTTTGTTCGTTTTTCCTCTGAAATATATTTCTGTGCGAAATCAAGAATTTATATGGTTTACATCCGAAAAAGCGAGAGGGATATTTCTTAAATTGTTTTAACTATTCTTGGCATTTTTAAAAACGTCCAGCATTGAAAAAGGTAGCTAATATAAAATTGCCAAGTCATTCTTATATAAAAATAGTTTATTTTAAAAAAAACCGGTCGTTTTACGCTACACAATAAATGATGACAAATGCTATAGCTTTCGCCTATAATAATAGTCCAAGAAACTTTCTTAAGCGGCTTGATTGATAAGCAGACACACGTCTGAATGGGGCCCGTTTAAATTCAAATCAGGGCAAGTGATTTTAAACACCATAGTTTTGATTTATTACAATTTGATTAAGTTTGAAAAAGTTTTCGTCACTGAATTTTGGCTCGTTTGTATGATTTATTTTGTTAAACGAATTATATAATTAAATTAAGATGAACATAGCCCGGAACAGTTTGATATGGGAGTGCGCTGACTAAAACATTTTCTTCTTTGATTTTCAAATATATATTGTTAACTTAACAAACACGTTCATAATAAGTGGTGTTACTGATACGCCTGTCCTTTGTTATATTAAAACAAAATGATAACGCTATGTCCAATATTAAATCGATATGAACACTAAGTGTCTATATACAATAAACTATAATTTAAAAGTATTCGACCGAATACGACAGGAATAATAAAATCAACAGAATTAAGACTATTGGGTCTTACGCTCAGCATTTGACATTATGCAGATGCAATTTAATAGCATTACACACCGAATAATTATAATGAATAAAATCCATACAGTGAAATAGAAATGGAACTAAACATATCTCAAATTAAGAGTTTACGGTCCTAATTGGGACTTAACAGGTGTCTGTTATTTGTGGATACTGTGCACCTAAATCGCTAAAAGTTAGACATGAGAGACATTACAGGCAGAATGATATATAATGATATACATGAATAATGTCTTGACATTTGAGTTAATACAAAATTTTAATGTTATCTATTATTGTTATCTATTATTGTTTATTCATTCTTTTATTTAATTTTTCAAGTGTTCGAGTCATTGACATATACATGTATTTGATATTTTTTATTGCATCACTTAAAATATGAAATAAAAGAGGATCAAAAACAAGCCCGAAAAAGAACGTCTTTAATATACAGAGCAGAACATACACACGTAAATAAGCTGATTAATAATATATTTATATCAAAATATAATTGAAGATTGTACCATGTTCGTTTTTCTGAACTATTTTGTTGTTCACATGTTCACCAGAAGGGTACAAAATAGAACAACCAAACACATACAGCGTCAGCATTTCTATCAATTATTATCAATCATTAAGACGAAGTATATGGAGGCTATTCGTTGCCAAAAATCCAGCCTTGTTGATCTGAGTTGAACAGTTTGTTAATTGAAAAAATACAATTGTATTTCTTTGTATGTAAACTCCGATGTTGCATACTTGGATTGAGTTTGCCGATTTAACATTGTAAACATGCATTTCAACAAAATACAATTTGTTAAACGACAAAACATTAACTGATAGTAGCAATACTAAGTGTTCGAATACTCAAAACAGAAGTTACATTATTAGCTTTACATTGTCGAACCATCATGATTCAGATCAGCATAATCCAGCTTTACACGTTTTTCAATAGGAGATAAAATAAGCTCCGCCCATTTTCCCGCCCACTAAATCATCGTAAATAAACGTATTTTCCGCTCATTTTCGGTATTTGCCGTCAGCGACAAGAAGCAGCGTAGTTTCCGTTTATCATACCTTTTAGGTGTTTAGTTACTTAACATCATTCACTTGCATGATTGCCTACAATCAACATCAGCGGACTTTAAAGGAATATAGGCATATAAGTTTTAGATCGTTGTAGAAACCACTTTTCCTGGAAAAAGAAACTTAAAAAAGCCCAAAAAACACCAGGTTACATACTGTCTGAGGTTAAATATTTTTCAAGGAAGTGAAAACTATTGAAAAGACTATATTCAACGACAAATAAATTTTACTGATGGTATTCCAATTTGCATAGGAATGAGTAATATTTACAGTTAAGCTGCTACCTAACCACTTTCAAATTTTCAAGTCAACATCTGATAGAGATTTTGATACGACTAATTACTAATACAGACCAAATTCTGGCTGTTGTCTTTCCTAGTAGTACTATTATATTAGTAACCTTAATTCTAGCGTATGACTTGACAAGTAAAACAACTTTTAACAATAGTAAAATTATAACCAAAGTTGTATGTACCCTTTCGTACATAACTTTTTATTTTTACCATATATTTTCCCATTTTTCCCATTTTGTTTTTCAATAAGTAAAATTTAAATGAGTCCAAATGTATGTATGTTGATTATCAATTTATGTATACCTTGTTTATTTTATCTCTTAGAAAGCCATCACTTACAAAACTTAATAAATATTCTGTGTAGTATTACATGTACATAAAAGTAGTTCTCTGTTTTTGGTCATATAGACAACAAATTTAGACAGCAAATCTAGGTAACAGCTAATGACAGCATGTATACACATATTTTAGAGGTGCTATTGATTCAGCATAATGCATAAAAAAGACATTAACCTACGCCAGCTTACATTTATTGTTATATTTAACAATAAAAGGCTAAATCACATCTTATGACTCAAAATACCTCCCAATGGAGGTAAACAGAGTTGCCAGGATACACTGAATATTTATTTCAACATTAAAATGGGACAAATTCGCAAGTTTTGGTTATACAACGGAATAATCGATAGAAAACTTTGCATTGTTTCGTGGTTATACACCCAAAATACACCCAAAATAGTTCTTTAAAGAAAGAAGGCACAAGCTGTTCAGTTCTCTTTATTCGTGTTGCCAAAAGTGCCTTCCATGTATCGCATTCTAGTACTATTTGCTGAAGGTAAAAAAAAAAGATATGCCTAAGAGTATTGCCGTGGCTCACAAAACCCTATCATTGATATCAATGATCAGTGGTGTGTGTCATTATATATGGGAAACATTTCCTTATGTTATTTCACCAACTTTAGTTTTTGCATATTATTATGCTCATTATCAGTATATACGTTGTTACATTTTTACATCATATCTTAACCAATTTTGCATTACTTGAATATCCTGTACTAGAATACGTTTTAACAAAATCAGAGGATGTTCAAAGTCAAGAGTGATGTAACAGTTTCTATATAATTTGAAATATTTTTGTACCCGCAAGAGTTACCTCTCTTTATATTCTGCTTTCGTGAAATTGGCTCCGCCTATTAATTTTCGTCTATTTCCGTGATAATTCCATATATGGAAGTTGCAAAATCGTTTACAAATGTTAATCGCGTTAGAATGTAAAAGGAAAGTGTGGTGTTGTAAACCTGAGTGTGTCAAGTTGATGCAGTTACATTCTCAACGTCATGATGCACAGCCATAAACGTATTGTGTACGTTCTATTGTTTACATTTCTACATGTCGCAAATATGAAGTTATACATTTATAAATACAGTTTGCAATTAATCTAAGTTGCATGTTAACAGCTTTCATTTTATCAAATCGAGATAATCAAAATGCTTTATACCAGTGCAGTATGTAACTCTCGGATCGACAATTAGATTTTTACTAATCTGTTTAGTAGAACCGAAGTATGCATTGTCAAGTTTCAAAGGCTGGGTTTTTGGCAACGAATAGCCTCTATAGAAGTAGGGCGTTGTCAATTTGATCTCACGATTATCACTGTCTAGGATATCAGTAAAAATTATCTTGTATATTGCTTAGCCATGAATTGACATGTTCTGATGAACCGTGTCATAATATGTCTGGAAGTCTGTCGTCTTTTCCCCTAACCTCTCTCATTCTATTGCTTCTTACTCCATCTATCATCCATGCCCATTGTGTGTAAAACAGAATAATTTTGACATCACATTCTAGACATATATTAAGATATGTTTTGGCACATCTTGAAGATGCAGAATTTAATATGTTCGATTATGAAGATAAAAGTATCAGGATTTAACTCAAAACAAACAAAGAGAGACATGGCTTACATCAATGTATTTACTTTAGTGTGTTTTGTTATGTGTTTTTCTTTTCTGTTCCCTCGAGAATCTGATTCTAAGATTCAGTTTTAAGTTTTGAAAATTGAGTACCGCTCAAGCCGGTGATAGGTGGCATAACAGTTGTTGCACCTTTTTTTTATTATTCCTCATGTTCAGATTCAATCAAACCGCAAATTCCATGTAATTGTGTTGTAATTAATGCTTCCAATGGATCACACTTTGTCAAGATTTTATTAGGTGATGAATTTAAAGAGATGGAAATATTTACCAAAGAAAGTAGTACAAGAATATACTGTCCATAAAAGTATACTGATATTGATAAGTGAGAAATGCCATTATTGACAGACACACGAGTAAGGCTTCTTTTTTTAAATCTCTGTGTCTGAAAATTAAAATTCTACAGTTTGATAAAAGTAAAGTACAAAATATGCTAAGGAATGTATTACCTAGTGACTTACCAGCATTGCTGTAAAAAAAACAGTTGGTACAAACAATACGTCATTTCTTCCAATATTATTGAAAGAAATATGCACTTACATATTATGGAATCCTTACAGTGAATAAAGTACAGAATGCACATATCTAATAAGGGAAACATGACTGTAACTGTGTGCCACATACTCGTTAAAGTCTAGATGATGCTAAAAAAAACTTTATTATCTTTCTTTTAATCAAATGTTTATAGAAACAATCATGTAAAGTCATCCTTTGTATAATTAAAAAATGATGGAAGTTTAATATAAAACTGCTTAGTCATTCAAATTGAAAAATAATTTATTTAAAAAATACCGTCGTTTTATGATAAACCGTGAACGTTAAATATTTTAATTAGCTTCTTAAAAAGTTGATTTAAAACAGACCTGTTTAAATGATTTCCTAAATGATTTTTATCTATTTTGTTACAGTAACATTTTGTCATTCTAGGGTCATTCTAGAGTATTCAAATTATGATATTGTCTAATTCAAAACATGGTTTATTTACCTTTACACATACGAGTATTTATCATTTATATTTATCATTAATTTAGATGAAGCCTAGAACAACTTTAAAAGTACCACTGTCAAGTGAATGTTAAACATTGCGACAAAATGACACGTTTTTTAACAAAATAGCTATTTGAAAAACAACACTTATTAGAAAAACGCATTGTCAGTTAGCATTACTTTGATTTACAATTAATATACAATAGACAATAACGATCCTGTTTAAGTTGAAATATTCGTTGCAGAGAAAGAGATAGACAGCATAAGCCTAATTGGTTTAACGATCAGCATCGATAGTTTTCAGAAACTGACATTATGAAAATAAAAATTTAATTATAATTACATTATGGTGTGAATTCTCAGAATCAACTACCATGATTGCAGTTTCAAAAAAGAGCATATCGATTTCATATAATTTCATGAACACAAATTAAATCAGTGTAGCTCAGAAATTTTGATCGCTTAGAAGATATATACTCGTTACTAAAAATGTTGTGTATCTCAACCAGAACAGAGATAAAGAGCATCAGTTGTGTTAATCCCCTCATTATTCTGGTATTGTATGCTCTGTTTTTCTGGTGCTGAAGTTAACAACAACATACAGTCATGTAAATAATAATAATAATAATAATAATAATAGTAATAATAATAAACACAAATACTTTCCGTTCATCCGTTTCCACTTTTGATGCTGTACTGTTGCCTAAGGTTATGAACGACACACATTAAAATAAAAGTCATTGCCATACTATGTTGTTTAATACAATCTATAACAGTTAAAAATTATTCAATTTGGTAAACAAAAATAACGTGTCTGTTTAATACATGATAGAAACTAAACGTTATTGTTTACAAAATATTTTGCATTGTAAAAAGAAAGAAATACATAAACATAGACTACTTGTAATGAAACAAAGGACAGGATTGAAAAAAAAATATCATTTTTCAAAATCGATTGGTATATATCCATACAGAACCGTTAGTGACATGATGCCTCTGCCATATTATCGAATCTCTGAGATTCAGATTAAGAAACAAAAGCATCAACAATAACGATAGGCCATGCACATGGATGATTTATAGAAAACCGTAAGTTTTATTATTAAAAACGTAATCTTTATTCAGCCCTTGAAAGACATTTTCATCTTGATTTAGAGTCAGACAATCATCTGAATTGTGCACATAATCACACGCTGGGTTAAAATCTAACTGTGGTTAAGTGATTTTGTCAATGATTTAAGGAGTTTTTTAAATTCAGTTTTGTTACAATGTACTTGATTTTAGATGAATATAAGGAGTTTTTGCAGAACTCTGTCTCCATTTAATAAAAACAGGTGGTCGCTTAAATAGCATTATTTTTTAAGAATTTCGATCAGTGGTACAGAGTGTGCCATCTAAAAATTCGTTAGATCATTTTCAATTATATGATGTTGTCATGAACTTTTAAGCTATAAAAAAGAAGGAATCTACTAAAATGAATTTTAAAGAAATATGTTTCCTTGTTAATGTAATTCATTTTTGTTATTCCAAATGAACTACCAAATCATCAAAGCAAAACGTGTCTTGAAGAATTCAACAATGAATGAGGTCGAACATATAGGAACTTTAACAATATAGTTATCTTTGAAAACTATTGTCCCGTTTGTATATGGCATGTCTCATTTTCATTCTTTATGAAATTTATCAGTATTGTCCACTTCCTAAATATTATTCTCCAATTATTTTATTTCACAGTTGACATAAGAATGGCAAATATCATGGCTTGCCCTTTTATTAAAGAATCAACTTCTATTTAAAACATAGCACCGGTGGCATTGCTTATATTCCTACTTGACGTGACCTTAGAGTCAGAATAATAATGTTCTAAGCAGTGTGCAAGGTTATTTAATGTTTTTGTTGGAATTCTAAATTGTATTCAAACTATTAAATTTTCTGGTGTTTAACATTTTGTATTAACATTTAAAAATATGTATGATTTACATTGGACATCTGCAAAAACTTGATAAAGACGCATTGTTACAATGATATATTCATATAATATCTCCCTTTACTGTGTTTACTTAAAAAGAACTATTTTCCAATGAATGGTAAACACACGTTTTATAAAAATGATTATTAAAACGTATTTTCAGTATGCATTTATTTGATATGTTATAGACAATATAGATCATGTGTGATATGACATTTTCATTGTAGAAAACAAGTCTGACATCATCGACCTTAAATCTAATCGGTCTTAAAATCAGCATTGATATATCTGACAGGAAACTGAGATACCGGAAATACAAATTCAATAATATTTCACATTATTTTGTGAATTCTCAGAATCTCCTATTGTGATTGCGTTGATACTTCTTGGTTAATTGCTATACTTTTAGACTTTTAGAAGCTGCCATATAAACTTTAAACATTTTAAACTAGGTTAAGTAATTTTTCCAGAGCATCAGCATGAAATTATTGTAAACGGTAGTTTGTACAATGATATATTTTATTGTCATGTCTTTGATGCATATCTGGAAGACAAATGAATAAGTACGCTAGGAAGATACTTACCTTGTCTTTTTATTATTATATATTGAGGTAAGAAAGATTAAGATTATTTCGGATCGGTTGAATCTTGGTAGGTGGATGCATTTGTTCTGATACACAATTATTTATATATCTGGAAATCGTTAATGTTTTCCATAATTTCAATTATTTCATAACACTTTCAGACTCTGTTCATCCATTACACGTTCGATAACGTTCTTATCCCATTTCACATTCTTGACAATTCTATTTTGGCGTATGATAATGGATTAGATTCAATAGTGAGGAAACCGAGAACGAACAATTCTGACAAGTTTCCCTTTAGAATGAGAAAATGTTGCAAATCTATAAAGTACGTTAATTCTTTGGCGTGAAAATCTTCTAAAAAACGTTGTTGTTTTTTGTTACCGAGAGAAAAAAAATCAGTAATAAATAATCAAAGCTAATCAATACGAAAGAAAAGGAAAACAAGAAACGACAACAGGGCAGGGCTTTCTTTATTGCTGAAATATATTGTTGTATGTGTCTTCTCTAATAACAATTTGACATTAAAGCAAACTCGTGTTGCATCAATAAACTGATCCGAACTAAGACAATCCGACATAAACTTAATATTTTTCAGGATCTGATCTTGTATTATCAGATTTTGCTTCTTTTCACTAAATGGAAATATTTAATTGTAAATAAATATAATCATAATATTGACTGCTAATAAACACAGAACAAAAATCAAAGGCGAAATCAAGAATTGATTTGTTTTACATGCCGGGCAATTTCAGTGTTTTAATTCTTAGCGTTGGAACAGCTAATATAAAACTGCTTTGTCATTCACATTTAAAAACAATTTATTTAAAAATAACATCGTTTTACGCTTCACAATAAATGATGACAAATGCTATAGCTTTCGCCTATAATAATAGCTCAAGAATCAGTCTTAAGTGGCTTGATTGATAAGCAGACAGACATCTGAATTGTGCTCGTTTAAATTCAAATCAGGTCAAGTGATTTTAAACACCATTGTTCTGATTTATAACAATTTGATTAAGTTTGAAAAAAAGTGTTCGTCACAGAATTTTGGCTCCATTGTATAGTTATGTTTTGTTCAAAAGAATTAGTTATATGAATTAAGATGAGGATAACCCTGAACAGTTTGATATGGGAGTGTGCTGACTAAAACATTTTCCACTTTGATTTTCAAATATATATTAACTAAACAAACACGTTGAAAATATGTAGTATTCCTTATTCGCATTGCCTTTGTTATATTAAAACAAAATGATAACGTTATGTCCAATATTAAATCGAATGTAAACACTGTGATCCCTTGGAAGCATTAATCACAACAAGTGTCTGTCAATAAAAATATACAAATTTTATAAAGTATCGACCGAATACGACAGGAATAATACAATTATCGGAATTAAGACTTTTGGGTTTTACATGTACGACCAACATTGATAGCTGCCAGGATTTGCCATTATGCAGATGCAATTTAATAGCATTTAATACCGAATAATTATCATGAATGACATTCATACAGTGAAATAGTAATGGATCAAATCATATCTCAATTTTAAATATTTCCGTCCTAACGGGATCTTAACAAGGTTCTGCTTTATGTGCATATTGTTCAACTATACATCTCTAAAGTAAGACATGGGATACATTACAAGCAGAGTGATATATATTCTCTTGACATTTGAGTTAATACAAATGTTATTCATAATTATTATTCATTCTTTTATTTAAATTAGCAAGTGTTCGAGTCATTGACATATACATGTATCTGATATTTTTCATTGTATCACTTAAAATATGAAATTAAAAGGGATCAAAAACAAGCCCGAAAAAACGTCCTTAATACACACACATAAATAAGCTGACTTATATATATTAGACTATAAATGCCAAAAGGAACACAATACAACAACCAAATATATACAGCGTCAGCATTTATAATAATTATTATCAATCAATATGACAAGAAAGGCATTGTCGATTTGATCTCACCAATATCGTTGTCAAGTCTATCAGTAAAGATTATCATGTATATTGCTTAACCTGTAATTGACATGTTCTGATGAATTGTGTTATAATATGTCTGGAAGTCCGTCGTCCTTTTCCCATAACCTTTATCCTATATGCTCCTTGCTTCATCTATCATCCTTGTTCATTGTGTGTATAACAGACACAACCTTTATATCATATCCTAGACATGTCTTAGCATATGTTTCGATTGATCACGAATGTGCAGGCTTTAATATGTTCGACTATCAAGGTGACCGCCTCCGTGGTCGAGGGGTTAGAGTCGATGACTTCTAATCCAGTTACCTCTCTGGCGTCGGTTCGATCCCCGGGAGATGCTTTGGTAGTTTAGCTTGGAGGTAGGTTGTCTAGTACTGGTGTAACTCTCCAGGAACGATGGTTAGGAAACTACCCGCCTATATGACTGAAATACTGTTGGGAAAAAGGCGTAAAATAAAAAAAAACAAACAAACAAACAAAGACTATCAAGGTAAAAATAAGGATTTAACTCGTAACAACAACGGCAGGAAAACATTAATTCAGTGTTGTTGCATATTCTAGTCCTTTGGAATCATTCTGGAAGTGTTGGAAATTGTGTACCGCTCAAGCCGGTGCTAGGAAATGTGGTGGATGTTGCACTTTTCAGTACCCCTCATATACTGAGTAAATCAAGCCGAGTCTTTCATGTTATTTCGTTGTGATTAATGCTTCCTTTATATCACTCATTTGTTTGTCTGTTTGAACACATCTGCGGATTTCTCTAATTTCAAAATTTCACAATCTTCTTGTTAAAATCTTGATGTCTGTTTAATCCGATGCTTGGGGGCGTGGACGGTAACTTGCACTTTCTAATACTGTCCATCAACAGGCTGAATTAAACCGAGCCTGCAACATTTTTAATTTTGCGTGTGGGACTTTCTTTCGGGATTCGTTTTTTCTCTATTTCATGGTAAATACACACTTCGTTATCATCTTTACATACAGTTGAAAATAGCAACAGCAACTCCTCAGCAAATTTTATTGCACCTATTTGTCCTTACATAAAACATGTTGATATTTTGCATACGTACCCTCAATATGAATGTAGAATATTATGATTTTTGTGAATATTAACAAATCTTTAACATTCAGACAGAGAAAAAAACATCAGTGGTCAATAGATAAAAAAACGTTATGCCATGCACTTGCACATGGATGAGAATTTTTTTTTTTATTCAGTCCCTGAAAGACTTTATCATCTTGATTTAGAGTCAGACAATTATCTGAAATGTGCCCGTGATTACACGCTTGGTTACAATCTAACTATGGTTAAGTGATTTCCTCAATGATTTAAGGAGCTTTATAAATTCAGTTTTGTTACCATGTACTTGATTTTAGAAGAAAATTTGGAATTGTTGCAGAACTCTGTCTCCATTTGATAAAGACATAAAGTATATTTTTTTTAAAGATTGCGATCAGTGCAACAGAGTGTACCAACTCAAATTGTCATAAACGTTTAAGTTTTTAAAAAGCAGTTATCTATCAATATGAACGGTCAAAAATAAGTTTTTCCCTAAAATTCGACTTTTAAATTTGTTTTTCCAAAGTAATCCAAATCATCAAAAAAAACGTGCCCCGAAGAATTCTGCAATCAAAGAGGTCGGATATTTATGACATTAAACAATATAGTTTACTATAAAAACTTTCGCCTCATTTGTATACAGCCTGTCTCATTTTCAATCTTATTGCAATTTATAGGTATTGCCTACTTCCTTAAAGCCCTTTAAGCTATTTTCCAATCAATTTGTTATATTTTTGACGTGAATACCTAATGACATATCATAGCTTGATAATACATCCTAATTTAAACCATTGTTTATTAACATTCACACATATGTGTCAACCGTATTAGACAGCGACTAGATTATGATGCATTTTTACAAATTAGACTGATATTCATGATTATCATGAAAAAAGATATATCTCTCAATACATTTTCAACTTAAAAAGAACCGTTGTCAAACGAATGTCAAATATTATGACGTAGAGACACGTTTCATAAAATAATTATTTAAACTATTTTCAGTACGTGTTCATTTATATGTAATAGACAATATCGATCAAGCGTGAGATGAAATATTCATTGCAGAAAAAAAAGCCAGACATATGTGGCCTAAAAACTAATCGAGTTTACAATCAGCATTGATAGCTGTCAGAAACTGACATACCGGAAATACAAATTCAATAATATTTTACATTATGTTGTGAATTCCGAGAATCACCTACTATTATTGCGTTGATGGTTTCACACACGAAACATGAAAATTGTCATATACACTTTAAATAATTTGAATAAGGTTAAAGTATCTTTTTCCAGAGCATCAGTATTAAAATTTGTTAATCTTTGATATAGAGAAGGTATAAAATATGAATATTGATATTTGTATTGTCAGCTTCACAAACGGAGAATATAATACAATAGGAAGATACTGTTCAACATGGTAGATTGAGGTTAAACAAATATTTTTAGTGGACTCTTTGTACATTGATTATTATGTTCTGACAAACAAACATTTATATATCTGAAAATCCTTCCTGTTTCAGTAATTTCAATTATGTATATTTCATAACATTATATAAGACTTTGAGTATCGCTCATGGCGGTGCTAGGGGTCGTTAGGGATGTTGCACGTATTATCCCTCATGTACCGACTCAATCAAATCGAGTCTGCAATTCTCTTGTAATTTTGTTGTGATTAATGCTCCAAGGGATCACTTTGTCTCAAAATTTAATGCTTCACAACAGCAAGTGACAAGTGCTGTGTGGCAGCTGTAAAAAGTTGCCCCGTACTTCACTGCAGTGTTGTTATTTTTTTCCGGTCCTTCCGGATCATTCATGCCAGCATTAATGAGTGTTGAGAATTGAGTACCGCTCAAGCCGGTGCTAGGGGCGTGAGGGATAATGCACGTATTCATGTACAGACTCAATCAAACCGAGTCTGCAATTCTCTTGCTGTTTTGCTGTGATTAATTATTCCGAGAGATCACTTTGTTTCCAGATTTGTATTTACCCGTTACACGTACGTTTAACATGATAATTTTCATTTCACATTCTTGACAATTCTATTGACACAGTATGATAGATTAGATACGAAAATAAAGAAGTCGAGAACGCACAATTCAGACATGTTTCAATTTAGAATGACATAATATTATAAATCAATGTCTTACGTTAAATCTTTTACGAGTAAATCTTCTGAAGAAAGGTTTTGTAACAATTAATTTATGAGAGAGATAGATAATCAAAGCTCAAAACGACAGAAAAGGAAAACAAGAACACCGCGATGCGTTTGTTGTTCGTTTTACCTCCGGAAATATATTATTGTGTGTGTTCTTCTCTATTAACATCTTGACATTAACACAAATTTGTGTTGCATCAATAAAATGATCCGATCTAAGAAATAAACTATTAAATTCTTCAGGATCTTGTCTTGTATTATCAGATTTTGCTCTTTTCACTGATAAAAATTTTCAATAAATAAATTGGAACAGATAGCTAATATAAAACTGCTTAATCATTCATATTGAAACAGAATTTATTAAAAAAAAATACCGTCGTTTTATGCTAAACAAAAAATGAATACAAATGTTATAGCTTTCGCCTATAATTTTAGCTCCAGAAACATTCTGAAGCGCTTTGATTGCAATTGATAAGCAGACACTCATCTGAATGCTGCTCTTGATAAATACACGTTACGTTTAAATTCTAATCAGGTACAGGTTATTTTATCCCCATATGTTTGATTTATAACAATTGAATTGAGTTTGAAAAAAATGAGCTCGTTACAATCCTTGCTCGTTTTTATTAAAATAAATCTTTAAACGTATAAGATCTCTTAAACTCTGAATATTATTCGGAGCAGTTTGATTTTGGAGTGCTCTGACTATATCATTTTTCATTTTCATTTTCAATTATTATATGTTATTTTGGTTTTGGAGTGATATATGTGGATATATTACCTGTCAAGATTTTATATCACCCGAGCCGTTAGGCGTGGGTGATATTTTATCTTGGCAGGTAATATATCCACATATATCACTCCAAAACCAAAATAATAATTTTATTACCCTTCCCCTGCCGAGTTAAGAGGATTTTAAAATAAATCATTTCTACTTCAAATGAAACTTCGAAATAAGATTCCCTTTACGGTACCCCTTCACCACAACATGACGTCACATAAAAACATGACGTGTTTTCTTTCTAACCTAACGAATGTAAACAAGAGAAATGGAGTAGTCCGTTGAACAAACCTTTTTGGAATAAATATCAAGCTTTCAAAAGGTCATATTTGTTTTCAATACTAATGAGAATATGAATCATTACCCTACTTTGGTAAATATTTATCATTTGACAGTTAAAAGGTGCTTGTAAATCGGAATTTACATCGCGTAAAATCAAACCGTACGCGCATCGCTACAGCGCATGTTGTTTACAACATGGGTTACCCAACGGGGACATTAAGTGTGTATATTACCCGTCTGGCTCGGTTATATCAATTTCTTTCGGGTGATCAATATCCAATCAAAAAGGCGGACAAATCTGGAAGGGTAATAAACATATATATTGATATTATTGTTAGCTCTTACGTACCTTAAAATACACGATCATAACACAAATCGTCGTCTTGATTGGTCTTTTCTTTGTTATGTTTAGACAAAACAATTATCGCTTTGGCCAGTATTAAAGATTTAGTGTCGATATATAAATATAATACAAAAGGAATAAATTTAGAAAATGTCGACCGGATACCACATGTATAAAAAATATTCGGCCTAATGATCAGCATTGATAGCTGCCAGGATTTGTCATTATGAGGGTACCATTTAAAAGCATTACATGCCGAATTTGAGTATTGAACATGAATAAAATGCGCACAACGGTATAAAAAATGGGGTAAAAATCATATCCTAAAAACGATGGCTACTTTACATGATGTAAATGTAGATTTTACAATTTTTAATGTGGTTAAGAACATCCTAAATATACAGAGAAAACATACAATTCTATAAAATGAGCTAACTTCGAAATATATATTAAAAATGATTGCCGAAAGTACAATGTCCGTTCTTGTGAAATATTTTGTTGTTTATTGAATCACCAGAAGGGAACAGGAGAGAACAACCAAATGCATAGAACAGAAGAGAACAACCAAATACATACAGCCGCAGCATTTATATTTAATCTCGTTCCAAAATAAAAAGGGATTGTCCAATCAGTCCCTCTTTTTAGCCTATAAATAGGGTTTTTGTGTGTAAATATTGGAGTTATTTTTCACAAATGGTGAATACAAAAAAGAACAAGTGACTCTTTTTTCATCAATTTAGTTATAAATTTGACTAAAAACATTGAATAAATACATAATATATATTATAACAAACATTTTGTTAAATTGATCGAACAAGAAGGGCAAACTTCTTATAACTTTATTTGTTAAATTAAACTTGTTAAATCAAATGAAATTTAAAACAAACATTTTGTTCGGTCGATCGAAAAAATATATATTTTGTTCGATCGATCGAACAAAAAGGGCAAACATCTTATTTCTTTGTTTGATTGATCAAACAAAATTTCTTTTCATTTCCAAAACTGGTTAAATCAAGTCAAAAATTTAAAATAAAGATTTTGTTCGATCGATCGAACAAAACTGTTCAAACACTGTATTGGAAAATTTCTCTCCAAAACTGTACTAAAAAACCCAAACATTTTGTTTGATCGACCAAACAAAATTTCTATTCATTACCCAAATTTTGTTAAATCAAATGAAATTTTAAAACAAACATTTTGTTCAATCGATCAAACAAAATTTCTTTTCATTTCCAAAACTGGTTAAATAAATGAAAAATTTAAAATAAAGATTTTGTTCGATCGATCGAACAAAATATATAATTGTTCGATCGATCGAACAAAATTTCTTTTCATTTTCAAAACTGGTTAAATAAATGAAAAATTTAAAATAAAGATTTTGTTCGATCGATCGAACAAAATATATATTTGTTCGATCGATCGAACAAAATTTCTTTTCATTTTCAAAACTGGTTAAATAAATGAAAAATTTAAAATAAAAATTTTGTTCGATCATTTGAACAAAACTGTTCAAACACTGTATTGGAAAATTTCTCTCTCAAACTGAACAAAATTTCTTTTCATTTCCAAAACTTGTTAAAGTGAATGAAATTTAAAACAAACATTTTGTTCGATCTATCGAACAAAACTGTTCAAACACTGTATTGGAAAATTTCACTCTCAAACTGTACATAAACAACTAAACATTTTGTTCGATTGATCGAACAAATATATATTTTCAGATACAAATATATTAGTTCAGTCGACCAAAAAAAAATTTTCATTACAAAAACTTCTATAACTGGTTGAACTAAACGCAAAATTTAAAGTAAACATTTTGTTCGATCGATACACATCTTATAAGTTTGTTTGATTGACCCAACAAAATTTCTTTTCATTACCAAAACTTGTTCTATCAAATAAAAAATTTAATATAAACATTAAAGGACCAATCAAACAAAATACCGACTGAAAAAAAACAAAACAAGAGGGCCATGATGGCCTTAGATCGCTCACCTGACCCATCAATCTTATCCGAACAATTACCTAGACAAGCATTCTGACCAAGTTTCATGACAGGGGAGTCAAAAATGTGACCACTAGAGTGTTACTAAAGATTATCCATATTTGAGCAGTGTGACCTAGATTTTTACCCAGGTGACCCATATTCAAACTTGACCTAGAAATCATCAAAACAAACTTTCAGACCAATTTTTAGGATACTTGGATCAAAACAGTAGCCACTAGAGTGTTAACAAGATTTTTCTATTTTTAGCTCCGGTGACCTAGTTTTTTATGCGAGTTAACCGATGTTCGAACTCATTCGAGCAATTACCTAGACAAGCATCCTGACCAAGTTTGATGATAATTGAGTCAAAAATGTGACCACTAGTGTTAACAAGGTTTTTCCATATTTGAACGGTGTGACCTAGATTTTCATTCGAGATGACCCATGTTCGAACTTGACCTAGAAATAATCAATACAAACTTTCATAGAAATTTACAGGATATGTGGATCAAAACAGTAGCCACTAGAGTGTTAACAAGATTTTTCTATTGTTAGCTCCTGTGACCTTATCTTATTACTATCAATATGACGACTTCATTTGTTCTTATCAAAATCATTGTCTAGCCTATCAATGAAAATTATGTTGTATATTGCTTAACCTAGAATTGACATGATCTAATGCACCGGCTAATAATATGTCTGGAAGTCCCTCGTCCGTTTGTTCCCCAATCACCCCCTGTCCTTCATCTGCCATCCATATTCATTGTGTGTATACAACAGAATAACCTTGATAGCATATATAAGACATGTCTTAGGACATGTTTTGATGAATCCTGATCATGCGGGCCTAATTTCTTTTCGGGTATCAAGGAAAAACTTTAAAGGATAAAACTTGTAACAACAACCAACAGGAGGAAATGGCTAACTTAAATGTCTTATTTCATATTTCCTTGATAAATGCGAAGAAATAATACCAAAAAAAGTAGAACGTGAATATTCGACAATGATTACAGTGAAGTAAGTATATAATGCACATAATAATAAGTTAAATAAAGACTGTAACCCGTTCAAGTCGAGATGATGTTAAAGAAACTCTTATATCTTTCCTTTAATGGGAACGTTTAAAAGAATTAATAACGTTAAGTCATTCATTAGTATGATATATAATAAAAAGATGAAAATTCATCAAAAACGTTTAATATTTTAATAAACCCCTATAAAACTTGGTTTTAAATCAGACGCATAAAAATATAGTGCCCATGATTACACTCTTTGTTTTAATATATATATATATTCAAATTATTTCTTCAATGATTAAATGACCTTTCTTAATTAATTTTTGTGACAACGAATTTGATTTGTGAACGTCATATTGTCGTTCATTATACTGTCTAATTTAAAATATTGTTTATCAACATTTACATATACTATTATCTATAATTTATATTTACTATTTAGTGAGATGAAGCCTATATTTACATTTATTTCATACAATATCATTGGCCTATCTTTAAATGCTATTACCCTATAGTGTTTCAATTGTAAAGGTACAATCGCAAAGTTAATATTAAACACCGCGTCGTAAGCAATAAATAATATTAGAAAAACGCAATTTCAGTGAGCTTTAATTTAATATATAATAGACAATGACGATTGTTTTTCAGTTGAAATATACATTTCTGAGAAAGAGCTAGACAGCAGCGGCTTGATCGATCAAACCAAACGATCAGCATTTATAGCTGTCAGAAACTGACATTATGAAGAGACAAATTTAATTATATTTATATTATGGTGTGACTTCACAGACTCACCTTCCATAATTGCAGTTTCAGACAGACGTAGAAGAATTTTATATAATTTTATAAACACAAATTAAATCAGTGTAGCTCACAATATTTGTTCGCTTAGATATGCAACTTTAAAAAGAGCATCCTGTTAAAGAGATACAAATCTGTAAACAAGAGGGCCATGATGGCCCTAGATCGCTCACCTGAATTATCAAACTCATCCAAACAATTACCTAGACAAGCATTCTGACCAAGTCTCATGACAGGTGAGTCAAAAATGTGACCACTACAGTGTTAACAAGGATTATCCATATTTGAGCAGTGCGACCTAGTTTTTTACCCAGGTGACACATATTCAAACTTGACCTAGAAATCATCAAAACAAACTTTCAGACCAATTTCCAGGATACTTGGATCAAAACAGTAGCAACTAGAGTCTTAACAAGATTTTTCTATTTTTAGCTCCGGTGACCTAGTTTCACATGCGATTTCGACCTAATCCAAGCAATTACCTAGACAAGCATCCTGACCAAGTTTGATGATAATCGAGTCGAAAATGTGACCACTAGAATGTTAACAAGGTTTTTCCATATTTGGGCGGTGTGACCTAGTTTTTCATCCAAGATGACCCATGTTTGATCTTGACTTAGAAATCATCAAAAAAAACTTTCAGACCAATTAACAGAATATTTGGATCACAACAGTAGCCACTAGAGTGTTAACAAGATTTTTCTTTTTTTAGCTCATGTGACCTAGTTTTTCATCCGAGATGTCCCATGTTCGATTTATTCCAAGCAATGACCTATTCAAGTTTCCTGACCAAGTTTGATGACAATTGAGTCAAAATTGTGACCACTAGAGTGTTAACAAGGTTTTTCTATTTTTAGCTCCTGTGACCTAGTTTTTCATCCGAGATGACCCATGTTCGAACTCATCTGAGCTATCACCTAGACAAGCATCTTGATCAAGTTTGATGATGATTGATGCAAAAATGTGACCGCTAAAGTGTTAACAAGGTTTTTCTATTTATAGCTCCGGTGACCTAGTTTTTCATCCGAGATGACCCATATTCGAACTCATCTGAGCTATTATCTAACCAAGCATCCTGACAAAGTTTGATGATGATTGGGTCAAAAATGTGACCACTAGAGTGTTCACAATGTTTTTCTATTTTTAGCTCCTGTGACCTAGTTTTTCATCAGAGATGACCCATGTTCGAACTCATCCAAGCAATTGACTAGACAAGCATTCTGACCAAGTTTGATGATGATTGGTTCAAAAATGTGACCACTAGAGTGTTCACAAGGTTTTTCTATTTATAGCTCCTGTGACCTACTTTTTCATCCGAGATAACCCATGTTCGAACTCATCCGAGCTATCACCTAGACAAACATCCTGACCAAGTTTGATGATGATTGGGTCAAAAATGTGACCTCTAGAGTGTTCACAAGGTTTTTCTATTTTTAGCTCTTGTGACCTAGTTTTTCATCCGAGATGACCCATGTTCGAACTCATCCGAGCTTTCAACTAGATAAGCATCCTGACCAAGTTTGATGATGATTGAGGCAAAAATGCTACCGCTAGAGTGTTCACAAGAAATTGTGGACGGCCGGACGGACGACGGACGACGGACGACGGACATTCACCGATCCTAAAAGCTCACCCTGAGCAAGCTCAGGTGAGCTAAAAAGAGTGAAAGCAGAAAACTCAATTACATAATAATTGCATACACTGTTTAAAGGTTGTGTATCTCAACCAAAACACAGATAAACAGTGGCAATGGATTTTAAAGTCTTACCATTTTCGTTATTGTATGCTGTACCTGTCTGGTGCTGAGGTTAACCTAAACAGAAAAAAAACAAACAAAAAAACACACATCAAAACCAACAACAGCAATCCCCAAAACGATGTGCGCTACAGATTTCTGGCTTGTGTGTATAAAAAATATTATTCCTTAAACGGCAAAATCTTCAAAATTATACGAAAATAAAAGAAGTTTTATAAATAAGTGTGCGGGCTTAAAGTAATGCGTGTTTATCAAATATATATTCTTACGGTCCTATACATATTATCATTGACAAGTTCAAATTGAAATAACACAAGTCGTTGTCCTTGTGCGTCGTTTCTTTCGATGATAGAACAAAACATAATGGCTTTGCCAGTTTGTAATGGCTATAAACATTTTTTGTGATTATGAATATATAGAAAGTATAAATTAACCGACCAAAAAAGATAAACATCATCAAAAACACCTGAATATTGCACTAGAAATATTACGCTATCGCTATAGTTTCCATGAAAGCTTATCTGTCTTACGATCAGCGTTGGAAGCTGTCTAGATCTGACGTCATAAAAATACATATTGTAAGCAATTACATTTTACAATTTTGGTTATTTCCATAATGGAGATGACGTAGCTTTATCTTGTATTTACCATGACTGTCCATAAAAAGGTCCTACACCATTTTCCATATTGCCGTTCTAGGCGTTCTTCAAAGTTTCAATTTCTGACATTTACACACCGTGTAATGAGAACGTTACGGATAAATATATTTAGTTTGTTCAGATGGGGGCAAATTGCAAGGTTCCAGCTTTACTGGTGGAGACAGACTTACGCTGTCGTCTATGCATTATCTCAGACACGAGCGAGTACCTAAGTATAGCCACCTACGCTCTGTAACGTACTATATCTTGAAGGTTACTCAACCGAATGCAGCGACAGTGGTAATATAATTCAATATTTAATTTAGTCAAAGTAATACCGTTGGACATTCAATTTCATAGAAAGAAGATTTCATCTTTGTCCTTGTCTAGTCCATCAATAATATTCATCATTGTTTCGGCTAGAAATATTTTACTTCAATTTTGTCTTGGCGTCTTGGTATTTTGATCGACGTACTATTAACACGTTCTGTTACACCACATCGTCCCACATATGTTTGAAAACATTTTGATTATACCTATCATATATGGTTATCTTCATCTATCATCCATTTTCGACGTGTGTTTAATAGAGTTATCTCGATATCGTACTTGAGACATTTCTATTTGCATGTGATAATGGGTCTTGAATATGCAGTCTTAAATAATTCCAGGGATCAAGATTTGTTGAGAAACAATTCCGTGTGATTTACAGATACGTCGGTCAGATTTATGATAATGATGTCCGTATGAAAATTTATAATCAATTAATTTATAAAAATATGACAATATTGTTCAACAGTATATGTTGTTTGTCCTACACAACTAGTAAGTCTACTTAAGGCATGTAAGATATTGTGAATATTGGACTTGACATTTTCAAACATCGATTTGTTTTACTGTCAACACTGTACACTTGCTTGAACCTCAGTCAAACAAAAAATGTGAAATATTTCAAAAATGTTGCTAACACATACAATAGAATAAACACACGAACAAAACAAAGGATTAAAACAAATCACGTTTTTGGTCTAAGAGTGGTAAGAAGGCAAATATTCTTCAAACTTTTTAGGCCTATCTAACATTTGTTGCAAGACTTTTGTATAAGAAAAATTTTCCGTCTGCATTTAAAACCAAAGTACACATTTAAGAAATTGAATTTTGCAAGCTTGCGTCTCTATATCAAAATGTAAGGACATAAAGTAAGGTTTTTTTATTTAAAGGATTTCAAATATTTTGTATTTTATTCTGACAAGTAAGCGTGCATCCGTTTAATATTTTACAAAATATGTCAATATATTGAAATTAATCCGTCTTCATAATACAAGTTGTGAGTATCTCATTATATTGTATTAACTTTAAACACGTTCACTAAGTAATTTTAGAGCGTTATAGGATATATTTTACAAATTGCATTGATTTCTATCTTTTATGTTTAACTAATTTAAAACAAAATTAGTTTTCATTCGCAGCAATTTTAAATTCTCTAAAGTGTTCTCATTTAAGATTAATATTTATTTACAGATGTTGTTCTGAGTGGTATGATTTTGCAATCGTCATAAATTGCAAGTTAACAAAATATACTACTGCGAAATAGAACAGTTACAAGTAAGGCATATGTTCCCTTGATATACTACTAAATACATTTTTACTTTGTATAAATACCCTTTTATTATTTGATATGTCGAACTTACTGATTTAGAATCTTAAAAATGAATACGATTCAATGTTGAATTAGAAATTTACTGTGATGAAGACATCTCATAACATAAAATGATAGAATTTGAAGTTAGTATTGTTCATATTATAGTGAAAACAACTTCGGCAATTATGTTAACGTATTTTTAAGTGATTATCCTGCCCGTGCTCTGTCTTGTGTCCTGTCCTGTTTTTGTTTGGGGTCCCCCTGGGGTACTGGCCGCGGGTCCTTGTTGTAGGGTCGTGTGGGGTTTGCGTTCTTTGAACGCCACCTTTCCTTGTTGATTTTGTGTATCATATTTTAATATTAATTGTCAGTTCCTTTCTTTAACAACATTAAATATTGCAAGGAATTATTTGATTTTTTATCACCATTCACATGTGATTGGAATGAACAAAGCTCTCAATCAGATGGCTAGTATCTATTTATTCTTTACAAGAGTAATTCAACAACAAATTTGTGCATTTTAAACTTTTTTGATTCCAATTGTAATTCACATTATATTGTTTTTGGAAATAGTTAGACAAATGACATTACCTTTTATTAAATTGTGGAAATGTTTGTATCAGACACCCGTTACGTGTTAAATGTATTGATTTTAGGCGGTATTTGAACACGTTATTTCATTTGATTGTACCATCACAATTACAATGTACCATCACGATTGATATTTGTACCACATACATAAGAGAAATTAATTGGTTTAGAGCAATTTATTTATAAAACTAAAATCTACAGTTTGGAGAAAAAGCAAAAAAAAAAAAAAAAAAAAAAAAAAAAAGAAAAAGAAAGAAATAAAAAAAATATAAAAATGAATAAAAAATGATAGACTGCTTTGAAATAATACTTTTCTTAAAGAAATTTATTTGTTTTGTCGTAATGATAGACATATTTCACTTTAATTTAATGTACCTGAGGTATCTAATCCATTTTAATTTTTCTTTTATTTTCCATAATATAAATTAACTATTACATTGAATGGTGTATAAAGTTAAAATCTTATGAAATAATTTTCATCAAATTAAATTAAATTGGTAAAGTGCACGGCAGACGGGTAGAATACACTCATGTGTATTTATAACCTATGTATTCTACATTGTACATATAACTATGAAAATAAGAACATGTAAATCTTTTTAAGAGCTAGTGGTGCATTCTAAACGGGTAAACATTATTCAAACAGAAGTATAATATTTTGTTCAGAAACATTCTTTTTCTGCTTATGTATTTAGATATACATTTCGTGCATCATGACCTCTTACTTGTATATTTCAAAAGATTGACAATTTGAATGGCGATTGAGCAAGACTTAATAATTGCAATTGTAATGCATTTCGTGCATCATAAACTCTAGAACATGAGAACAATATACATTCAAGAGGGCATTTTGTACAAAATTAAAACAATATTTTTGTTTGTAATCAACAGACAGCATATACTAGTCTAGTATTTTGCATTTTATAGTCATCGTTTACTTCATCTAATGCTCGTGAACAAAATTTTCTATATATTAAATATAAACAGACATATGAAATATTCTATGGTTCTTTTATATTTATCTTATTTTAAAATAATTAGCTTACATAGTATTACACAAAAACGTTTGGATTCAAACCCTCTATCTTAATCACATTTTATACAATTATGTGGACCATTACACTCCCGGACGATTAAAAATATGTTGATGCAAAAGTATACTACAAAAGTTTCTGCATGTTAAATAGAAACATTAACTGTATCAAACAAATATTGATGATAAACATTAGATACAATTACCGATGTAAAATGAATTATGTTTTACATCAAATGCAAGAACGTCATTCAATACTTATTCTGATATAATTTCCCCCATCGATAAATATGATCAAACGTCATTAGGGCTATAAAGTTACAAAACATCTATCATATTGTTTGTTCTAGTCTTTAGTAGATGCCTTTGAAGAACTAAAAAGGGATAATTAAAAGGGCATGCATGACTATGAAATTGATTTACTAGACAGTGTTAGTCAATGTGAACAGGAAATATATACTGACAAAATATGTTCAGTTACATCTTTGAATATTTATTTAAATCTAACATTTGATTTAATTATGAAAAATACACTAATATTGAACAAAAAACGTATTAAATAAAACACAATCGATTGAGTAGTAAGCATGGAAAAGCAAGATAAATCCCGGCCATAAACTGAAGTAACGATTTGTTATACTTCTTACTAACAGTGTTGGAAAATTGACTACCACATGCCAAACTCAACTGATCTACAATTGTAACATCTATGCAGATATGTTTCGTTTTCAATATCAAAATATACTTCTCTAAATATTCTGAAATTGATCCGTCAGAATTGGCAGAACACCATTTTAATTATGAACAAAACATTGAGGTTTTAAAATATTCATACTCTCTTATATATATATCTATCTTTTAAACATTTTTCTTCTCAAAACTGTGTTCATCATTTTAAACTAGTAATAAACAGCTCATTTATTGAAACCTTATGAGTTAATTATTCGTCATTAGTTTTAAAGATATTTTGTACATGATGCAGTGCTGTTTGCTACCAAGCTTTAACGTTTTATTTGAATCATTGAAATTAGTAAAAAAGTACACAGATTTTTTGCAAGATTTACAAAACAATTTCTTGACGCTAGAAAATGGGACATAATGCTTCTCTATTATGACTTGATTTGTAACTGATGTATTTGAGTGGATAGCACTAGGTCAAGACCACCGAGGCGTCAGCTTTGAAACGCCATCTAAAGCAAATGAATTTCGTCAACTCAAGAGAAATCCATAGATTAGATTGTTGTATTTGCAGATACATGTATGATACCTGCAGTAAGTAAAATGAACAATGTCCAGTAATATTATAATATATTTATTTACTGATTTAAATTTTGGTATAAAGGGATCGCAAATTGTCAACATTTCAATCTTTTATGCTGTGACAGTGACTTTTTATTAAAGTGCTCTAAATGGTGAGCTGGTGCTAGGGGAACGGACGGTAGTTTGTATTTACCACTACTAACCATGAACAGGCTCATTTTAACCGAACCCGCATCATTTTCAGTCTTGATCAATCTAAGGCAATTACCATACCTTCCCGCTGTATCGTCTATCGAAAATGCGTTGAAACTTGAAATTGCAGTTTATAATTTTTATTGTTGAGTATGTTTAAATTAATGGAAAAAATTACAGTTACTCAGTTACTGAGAATTCCTAGTTATTTGTATGTAAAGAATTTAAAACCATAGTTTAGACACTTGAAACACAAATACACTATACATAATGTCATAATTTATAAAATTCAAAGCAACATAAAATTCAAAGCAACATTAACATGAATTCTTAATGAAGAATATTCCGCACGGCACACATCGTATTGATTCAAAAGTCTTATCGTTCTTTTTTTAACCACACGCCCCATTTCATAGAATGACATGGAATGGTGTCAGATTGCACGTTTCATCATCACCGCCATATGAACATGACATCGAAGGTTTCTTGATTTATAAATCAATCATTGCCGATAACTGTTTACGTTGGTGAAAGTGGGTCGTGTATGGTAGGTTACACTTACTACAAGCTCGATATAACATGTATAACTGAGAAAAACTAAAAAAAAAAACTTTTTGGGGAATACTCGAACTTTGACATTATAAAGGGGAGCATTTTGTGGACGTAGACCCCCTTTGTTGCAACATGTATTTATATAATACAAAAATGGACTGAACACGACATATTTCAAAGTAAAATATCTTTCTGTTTTTTTTCCCATTAAAACAATCTACTTTTATATTCTTATTAGAGACTGTTTCCCTTTGTTGAAAAACATGTCGAGCGTACGTATGTTTGTTTTGCTATCGTTGATTTTACAGGACTTGAAGTTACATAAAAGCATGTATTACAGAAAAAAAAGAAGTTAGAACGGAAATGAAAGAAAAATGATTTTCATGTCGACGTATTGTAGTTAACGTAGTTATTTGCTTACTTCTTGTATACTTGAGTGCAAAATTAAAAAAATATATATAATAATGTCCCTTAATATTGTCAAAGTTTTAGACTTAAAACTTAAAGAACACCAAATGAATCAAAAGACAACAATATCAACAACAACAAAAAATAAAAAAAAAATGAAAAGAAAATACAGGCTTGTTTAGGGTGACCTTTTCCTGGAAGTTTTTTTGTGAGTAAGAGCTATCCTATAATCTAGAAAAAACTACTGCATTATATCAACGGCAAAATACAGACAGAAAAAGACAAAATTGTGGCAAAGGGCAAAGGGCAAAATTTCAGACGTTTAGCGAAAAAATATGTCTAGTCGTGATGCCTTCGTATGTATATATCTATCTATCAAATATTATATAAGCCACAATGAACAACGTGGTTATACATTAAGACAGAAAAAAAGTTTCAAAATGTTTCTGAACAAAGCTACGTTTGTAAATAACTGAATGTTATATACGCACATAATTTAACGTTTTTGAAAGAACGGATGCGGCAGAAAATGACACACGCCTACTGAAAAACTGCATCGTCTCTCAAAATATGCAGATATTTGCATGGCAAGCAACTGTCCATGTATATCTCGAATAATTGTAATATCTTCAACATGAAAGGTTTATTGCAAGATGTTAAAAGAAAGCAATGACACGCCAATCGGAATGTTTATCACTTATCTAAGTAAGACTAAAATAACAAAATTTGAGTTTTCTGGACAAAATATAAACAGACAACTTATAAAACATTTGACAATACTGCCTGCCTATTCCTGGGATGGAAGTAAATTTCGTTTTACTGAATATAATTTCACTTATGCATGCTACCATGTCATCATAAATTACAAAACGAACACAACTTAAAGCAATATTACATCTCTGATGCAAACGTTTAAGCTAAAAAAGGAGACAAAAGTCTGAATTTCTTTTAGCCTTACCTAAAGTATGATTAAAGAAAGAAAGCGTACAAAAACTTGTCTGAAAATGAAATTCTAACACACAACGACATGCAATGTTTAAAACTTCTTCATGCTTTTGTTCTGCTGTTGAAGTAACCAGCAACAATTGTTGAAGATTAATACGTTTTGGAACGAGGTATCAGTTTAAATGACAGTCATACGATCATAATCACATTTGAATATGTATTTTCAGTCTTATTAAGATGTCTCAAGAAATATATAAACATGTTACAAGTATTAAAAAATCATTCAATACTACAATATTTCAGGACACTTTCGCATGATGGATACGGGAACAAAATTATGATAAAATAAGTAATACATTAAGATGAGAATCGTTGATGGCCGTCGATCATAGTGGTGTGTATAAAAGGTACAGATGAGAACATTCCTGAGCCAATTTATGATAATTCGCAGTATCTACATTGTTTCAGTTTTGTACTATATAACACATCCGAGACATTTATTTACTTTTTTTCAATAAAGCTATAACAATATGATATGCAATATGACTTTTAGTATACAGTCGTACATATATCAGAAAAAAATACATACTGAATATTGATGCAAATTTAAGATTATGCAAATGATTTTTTTAAAATTTCAAGTTTGACAACAGGAACATATCTGTCATGATGAATGGATGTGTTTTGTGGTTTATGCTTATCAATAACTATATTATTTATTGAATTACGGTATGACTTTACTTTTGTTATAAAAGCGATATTTCATTTGATGGATGAACTGACATTTTGTATTCTTAGACGGTATGTTTGTATATATCGAGAAGAAGATTTTCTTACACAATAATATCAAATTTCCATTGATCCAAAACTTGAAAAAAGGTGTTACTGTTGTTTGTTGTTTAATCGCAGTAACTCAAACTAGAGTAAATAATATTACAACTGTCTAACTATTATATTAATCTGATTACAAAATTGTCCAAAATATACTGCAGATAAAACTGTCAAAGAAAGTTATGACTTTAATGGGTTTTGTGTGAGCATTATTGCGGTGCAATATGTACCTATCCTTTCAATCTAATCAGAATCGAATCTCATGCTTTGGCAAATTAACTCACCTTGGTTTCATCTTGGTATAAAGATTTGCACAAAATTATCATGATCTTTTACACCCAAAAGTAATATGTCTGGAAACCTTTCCTTTCTTGCATAACCTTTGTTATGTATGTGTCTTTGTCTGTCAAATATTTTAGATGTTTCCACAATGAATGATATACATTTGTTACATTCTTGATTTTTCTATTGACATCTTATTATAAAAAAGACACAATATCAGACACATTCCGAGACAAATAATCAAAACTTTGACACATTTATATTGTATTTAATACATTAACATTTTTATGAGAAGAAAGACAAATAAACGTTGAATTTATCTAAAACATTTTAATTTATAAATTTTCAAAGTTGCATTGGAATATCTAACAATCACCCATTCGCTCCTTTTTGAATAATACGACTTTGTTTCTCTACGTATAAATTCAGAACTAAAATTGATTATTACTTTAGATCTGGTAAGAACTCAATAGGAGTTAAATATTGTAGACGAAGTAAAATCCAAACAAGGCTTGGCAATATTCATTAATTCTGCTTAATGAGATTTTCGACTCCTGGTCTCTAACACAATACGTGATCAAATTAATTAAAGTTAATACAAAATAGAAGAACAATTTTAATTTAGAATATAAAAGCACTTTGACATATTATCATTTTGCCCTTCCAAACTAGAAAAGTTTCTTTAATTAAAATTTGTTATTATAGCCGTAACATCGGCAACAAAACTAACACTCCATTTTTTTCCTGACATTGTCTTGATGTCAAACACCTCTATTTAAATGACTTGAATATTTTTGGATATATTACTATACAGCAGCTTCAACAGAGTGACAAATGAGGCAAATATTCTTTCAAAATATATGTCGCTGTTTCATTTATTTGCAGGAATCGCTCTCTGTTTTCTTTTAAAATCAAAAAACTTATTTTAGAAAATGTGAATTGTGCAAGTTTGCGTTTTATTTCGAAATAAAAATGTATGAAATACTTTTATCTTTTAAATTATATGATTTATTATTCATTATATACTACTCAAAATTTGCTAAGGATCAATTTTTCATACAGTCTGTAATTACGTTTGTGTATTTGTAATAAATGTAAAAACGGATCAAAAGGAATTAAATATAATTAGTTAGGAATTGAATTTGATGAAAATAATGACAATGGAAGTGTTCTTTGCCGTGTGCTTGTTGCTGAAAGAGTGTGCTTGACGAAAATCAACATTTTGCAGATCACGTTGTGGAATAAGAAAAACCTAGCAAATCAGGAAATGGTTGGCGTAGGGTGTTTAATACCGAGTATGGTGTCCGCGGCAATAATTACGGCCTGACATCCCCACCGCATGCTGCTAATGAGCCTACGGACCTTGTAATGAGGAATCTGGGCATATTTCTCTATGATTGCATGTCTTAGCTCCTGAACTGTTGTTGGTTGAACGAAGCGTGAGAAATGGCCTCCTGTAGCATATCCCAAGCATGCTTAATTTGATTAAAATCCGGGGACCTTGCTGGCCAATCCATGCAGACTATAGTTGCCGCCTCAAAATATCGGTTTGTGATGTGGGCTCTGTGTGCACCGGCACTGTCATCCATAAGAATGAAATCAGGGCCGACTGCGCCAGTGTACGTTCGTACATGGACGTCTAAGATTTCATTGATGTACTTATTGTCGTCAGTGTACCGTTTTCAATATTGTCTAGGTCCGTTTTCCGATGAGCGCTTATGTATGAACCCCCGCCAAAACGGTCGTGTTCTGCAACACATGCAGGAGCTAAGCGTTCATTTTGACATCTTCAAACCCTAGCCGTATGTCCGTAAAATCCACACAAAACCTTGACTCATCAGTGAAGAGGACCAGGGTCCAAATATTAACTGTCCATGTGACATGAGTCTGCGCCCATTGCAAAATCTCTTGAATTTTGCGTTATGTCAAAGGAATGCGAATTGCCTCCGTGACCACAACCCAGTACTATGCAACCTGTTTCTAACAGTTTGTGTGCTTACACGCACACCAGTTGCAATCTGAAAGTCATTACGTAAGGTCGTAGCGTTTGAGAACCGTTCGCGCCTGGCATAAAATTGCTCCTGGTCTTGAGTCGTTGAACGTTCCCGACCTTCGGCGTGGTCCTACGACATTTCCAGTCAGTTGGAATCGGTTCCACATCATGGAGACAATGCTCTTGGATACCCAAAGGAGTTGGACAACGCGCCTTTGTAACCTCTGACCCCCTTTCAAAATTCCATTTTATTTAGTTCCGCCCATTTTTTTTCTGGGTTTTAGGGGACACGCTTTTTTTAAACTTGGGGACCATATCCCGTTTTTATGGAAGGGCCCACTAACGTTTTCCAAAATTTAAAGGTTCCAGATAACCCCCATATGAACAATTTTGGGGAGGGTTTAAAAATTTTCAAAAATTTTACCGGGTCTGTTAAAGGGTTAAATTTCTGCTTAACCCGGTGCTGGGGGGCGTGGACGGTAACTTGCATTTTCCCAGACCGTCCATGAACAGGTTTCAATCAAACCAAAGCCGGGAAAACATTTTAAATTTTTTGGCCGGGGTTGGGTTTTTCCTTTAGGGTTCTGTTTTTATTATTTTGTAAACGGCCAGCCCCCAAAACATTCCATACCCTTTCACCCTTCATCTTCCTAAAATTAAAAAAACCAAGACAACAAGGAAAGGGGGGCGTTCAATGAACGCAAAACCCCCATTGACACCCAGCAACAATAACCAATGGCAAGGAGCCCAGGCGGACCCCAAACATAAAAAGGACAGGGCAACGACACGTTAATCATTAAATGATAAATAATTTGTAACTGATTAGGAATTCAAAGAAAATAATAACAGGCCCACAAAGGGGAAGGGGACGACGTCTTAACCTGTCGATTTCCCGTTAATTTCGAACACAGTTTAACAATAAAACGAGAGAAGTATTGCTACTTGTACACGTTAAAATGACAAAACATGGTCATAAAACAGTAAAATTCCACAGATATGTTTTCCACGTGTTTATCGTGCAAGTTGTACATGGACAAATCGATAACTTAAGTACCCACGATTCTGAGGTCCCCGTTAGCGATTTAATATGATTTTAAACATGATGATAATAGGACTTGAAACATATGCAATGTCAAAAAGGTGATCCTTAGCATTGGGTATACCTTAAATTGTTATATTGAGTTTGTAAATCTTAAACAATAACTTAAAACATGTTTAAAATTCATAAACCAATACTAACGTTGAGTACTTTTTACCATCTGCTTAAATATGCGATTACATTGTATTTTTGTGCTCCATTAGGGCGTTCATTCAGATATAACCATTTTTACATTCATAACATAACCCAATTTTTTATTGTTGATTACTGCTGTCGTTTAGATTTTTGAACAATATTATTGTTGTTTAATTTTCATTATTTGTAAAACATCATTGATGGTTTCCTTCTTGAGATATTGCATAAATTATAATGTTAATATTTTTTTCTCTCTTCTAAATCTTTTTTGATACCAGTTTTTTACAATATCATTTTTTTTTTAGTACATTTTAAAAAAATTTGGCTTTTACCATAAATGTCTCAATTAAAAAATTTTGTTCATATACTTTTTTTAAATTTTCTTAATAATTCAAAATATGATTCTTTAGTTTTTTATTTTCATTGTTTTGAAATATGCAATAACTATCATATTTGAGAATACTTTTTATTAAAACATTATTGTTAAATTTTTTATTTTTTATAACATTATCCATTTCATCATTTATATTTTTTATTTTCAGGGTTTTAAATTTGCTTTCATTATGAAATAAAATACATTTGTTTGTACAAAATCACAATTATAACCCAAAACCAACCCCATGTATTTTTTATTGCTCGATCAATCTTTTAAAATATATTAATTAATATATTATAATTACCAAATTTTTTATACCTAAAAACATTTGTGCAATTAAACACAATTAAAATAATGATTTATTTATTTAATCACTCTTTGTTAATGTTTATCCTATGTAACACATTTCGTATTTCTATATTTTTTTTAAGTTCGACAAACAATTAATTTTTTAGTTAAATTTTTTTCAATTCTTAATGTTATGTTTCTAAAATAATTTTTCATATTTCTATTTATATTTTTTATTATTTGCATTATTTTTTCTTGTTTTTAATTTTTTTTCCATTTATAATCTTTTATTTTGTGCTCATAGTAGGGCGTTCATCAGATACAAATTAATTATATTTTTTTATAACATTGTTTTTTTTTTCCTTCCTCAAACGAGAGGCGAAATATCTCCCCAAGCCTTTATCGCTGATTAAGCAATTATGGTGGATAAGAAGTCGTGCACTAGTGACAAAAAGTAGGAATAACACACAAGCAAGCAAGCAAACAACAAACAAACACGATTTATTGTTTTTGTAATTGTTTAACACACAAGGAAACATAATAATATCTCATTCTCAATAATTCACAAGCTTTTGTGTTCTTTTAATGTCACTTAACTTATCATAAGATATAGGTTATTAGCGTTCAATTGACAACGGCTAACATTTTTTCTTGCTGAATTATAAAACGTAATTGTTTTATTAGTATCACCTTTTTAATGGCATCTCCTGATCAATTAAATTATATTGATTGATCGTAGACTAACAATTAAATAGGTTTTGATATGATTGTATAAAAGTGAGTATTTCAAGAGCGAGCTTTGGCAGTTATGAAACTTTTTTATAGGCAATCAAAAAATATAACTGTTTAATAAAATGTTTACGCAAGTGGTACATGTGTACCCCCTTCACGAATTCTGCAGATATTAGAATTTGTTGAACAACGAGCTAAAAGTGAAAGTTACCTAGGCCAAATAACGCATTTTCTTTGAAAATGATATTGATTCTGATTATTAGCAAAACAGAACCATTCATGTGACGTGGTAGCTAATTAAATAGTATGTATGTTGACCGCAGGTATGAATTACCCTAGACCTCGCAGCCGCATGCTGCTGATAACCTGAGTTTTTGGTGCGGACTTTGAGACCATTCATCTAGACAGTTGCTATTGCACTTGGTGGGTGGGAACAATCTGCTTTCTGTAGCATATCCAGAGCATGTGCAGAGTCTTTTGGATTCAAGTCAGGGGATCCTGCAATTCATTCAGACACTTTGAGTCTGTTCAATGTACTGGTGGGTGATACGGGACCTGTATGCACGGACATACTCATCTTTAACAATCAAGTCATCACCTACAGCACCTGCATATGATCGTACAAAACTCCATAATGACATTGACTATGGTATTGTGCCGTTTCAAATGACGTGAATATACATGTCCCAGGTTTGTGCATGACAGGTCGTATCTTGTCTTACAAGGGTACGGAATTTCATAAAGAGTTTATATTTTTTAAATATTTGTTTTTCAGTTCCTTTGTAAAAGAAAGCATTGAAATCCAAATAAACTGTTTGTATTTTCCATCACATCCGTGTGTGTAAAGAGAATAGGCGATGACCTAATCTCTTTTACGGAGCAAAATCATATATCTAAATAAAAAAAGAGGCATTAATTCATTTGTAAAACGTATTACATTGTTAGCAATACACTGACAACAAATTATTGAAAAGTATTGAAATTGTGTCGATTTTTGTTATGAGGTGCCACTCACTTGTAAAATGTTTTTCTTTTAAGATTGTGGTAAAAAAGTTCAATCAGTTGATTTAGATCTTCATAGAGAGAATAAGCCATCAGTTTATTGATATTGGTAAATGATTGATACTTGAATAAAAAATTGTATTCGAATCGTTGAAATCCTTGTGCTTTTTTGTAAAATGTTATCTATAGTCATTTTGTTATATTTTTAAGAAAAAATAAACATCTGAAAATAAACTATCCTACATTGGACAGATTGTCATTTTTATTTTGAAAGGAAATATTTGAGATGAGCATGTTGTACTTATTTCATGCATGTTAAATGTTAAGTGTTAGACGTTTTAGACATTTCTGGTTTTTAAATTCAATATTAGACTTTGCGTTCAAGCTTATCAAAAAAGCGTGCATCCTGTAAAACCAGTTACAAACTGCCAAAAACCATTTAAATTATATTCGCTTTTTATTCTACAAACTGCCAAACCATTTTTAATAAATTATATCGCTTTTATTCTTTATGTCATAAATATCAATGATATATTGTTTTTTTACACAATTTCAAGTTTATTCACGTAAATACGATATACGGAATATTTCAAAAGGTGCTAGAAAACAGTATGACTTATTGCAACTTGTTATACTCAATGCCCCGAGTAGTTAAGAGTTTATACTTTGACGTACATTTACAGTTGCCATCGTAAGTTTTTTTTAAACACAGATTATCTTTTTTAAACTGAGACTTATTATTCAACATATATAGCACATGTATGTTTTTATAAAAAACCTTCCTTTCTTTTATAATATGAGAAAACTTGCAATTAAGTTATAAAGGAATATGCAATATATCAGTACGGGTAAACTGAGACAAAAATATTGTAAATGTTTTGCATTTTAATTTAAAAAGACCACTGTCCCTTTCCATTATGTTTATATTTCGAAAATGAAGAAAGAAATTGCAAAAATCCTTATATTTATAACAGCGGATTTTATCATGTTTTGTTCGAGCTTTTATGTAAGCCCGTATTTCAGCACTTTTAACTGAACGTTTACCAGCCATATTTTTCACAAGGGTTCTCGTGTCAGGTATTTTTTTAATTGTGAATTAAGTTCAGATGCTAAAAGTATAGTGTAATTTTCAGAAACACAAGAATCACGAGTATACACTTTATATTGCATAAGATATTCGCCTACCGTGAAACAATTATTATGGGTGCGCGCAAACTGTTTTTATGTTTAAATCAATTTGGAAGGTCAACCATCTTTGTCTGTATCAAATGGCATTATATATTTTTCACAGCTCTGCTTATTTTCATAAATTACAAAAGTAAGGAATACATGTCTGACAAATCAATTGAATTAATAAATAAAACAAATATGTATGCACATAAACGTATACGAACATTAGTCTAAGTTCCCTTTAGTTTTCAAAATATGTCTTGTTAATAGTTTGACAACAAAATATTGCCACAACATCTATACTTGTATATCTCATTCGTCATAAAATCCTGAATGACATGTCAAGAAATGATATAAAATATCTCTTTTATTATACGAACGGCGAAGGAATGACAGACGAAGGCATAGTTCGGATGCATAAATGATTGGGAATGGGGCAAAAGGCTAAATTTCCAGACGTATTACGTCGATATATGTTAGGTCTTTATATTACCGACAAGAACATCAAGAAAGTATATCATTGAGTATATCAGACACTCTTAATAGTGCGTCTTTAATGTTATACTGGTAAATAATAAGCAGTTGAAGAAAGTATATGCATGTACAACAAGATACAAATAAATGTTAAAACATTGATATTACCGAAATCAGTAGAGAAAAAAAACTTAAACCAGCAGAGCTCTGGTATTTTTTTCTAACATGTTCCTTATAAAATATAAAAGACTGAAACGCATTAACAGAAGAAACCTGTAACATTTAGATAAGTCTCGGGGTTAAATGTCTTCATAGACATTAAAATATGTTCTTTAATGTTTCTTAAATCATCAAGCTCAAAGTTGTTATGCGCAATGCAAATATGTGTGTATATTGGCATGTAAATAAACTGACGTTTCTAATTTACTTTACATGATTTGAAGAATGCTTCCAATTTAGAAATAAAATAATATCCTCTAGAAATAAAATATAACAAACATTTAATTGCAATTTAAACATGATTTGACATTTTCACTTTTCTGTATGGATATAAGTTATATTGTATTATTTTATTAGTTGTAAATATTTTCTTATTATAATCGTTGAAACTATAAAATAAATGTGATTTATAGAGAAATATATAGACTTTATTTATTCAAAGTTATTTTCCATCAGTAATAGTATAATACTAACTTTCCAAAACATAGTAATGGTGTATAGTAAGCATAATGCAGGCATTCGAATACAAAGTTCATTATGTTTTATTGTTTAGAAGAGAAACATATTTCTAATTATGTCTTGGTGCAATAACCTTTTATTGGTTAAAAGAAATATAACATACTAAAATAAATGCATGCCAGAGAGCTTGTACAATTACCTAAGAATTACGAGACAATTAAATGAATATTGATCGCTCCTTTATAATCAAGAATCAAAATAGAGATAAGTCAATATTAAAAACGACGGTTTGCAACAGATAGCATTGAATTAATTTACAATAAATGCTATCTGAAGATAACTGGTGTTGCTTATTATGACCATTGTTTGCCCACACCTGCCTGTGTTGAGGGTAACTGCGAGGTTATGTGCCAGTGGTCCTTTGCAGCTGGAATTAATTTTGATAGTGGCTTCGTTGACTTAATGTCGCGTCTCTTTGTTGATATAAGTCTTCATATCATAATATAAAACTAAAGAAGCATCTACTGTTTTAAAATAAAATAACATTCCATTACGGAATCCGAAATAATCAACAAATCGAATATACAACAGAAGACATTTAGGTAATATAAGATCTATCAAACAAATTAATTTAAATTTGCCTGAATATTGATCATAATATAAGAAAAAGAAAAAAACATATTGTTAAGGAATTAATGACATTAGAAAGATTTATTCTAAATTGCTTTAAAATGTTTTTAAAAAAATTACTAAACATTTTGCAAAGTTGCATGCTTTTACCAAAATAATAGGAAAGTGAATTTCAGTATATTGCAAATAATTGCGGTAATGCATGCTAGCTTGTCATAATAACTTACAAATAGAGAAATAATAAAGAAATAAAAAATCTCTATTGTAAACATTTACGTAAAAACAGAGAAACAAGTCTGAATTTGTAAGTTTTTTATATCTCTTAAAACAACTTGTTCAAAACTTGGTGATAAAAATGAGTGCTCAAAGGAAATATCCAGTTTGATTTCAAACTTACAACCTATAAGTGAATTCTTATAAACAAATTGTACTTAATTATTGAACTTAGTGTTGGTATTATATTTCACTAAATGCATTTTTTAAAAATATTTTCCAAGATTAGGGGGATTAAAATGTGACCTGCGCATTCGCGTGTACGTTCGTGCAGTCTCATAGTGTGTCACACGTATCCCTAATAATGCTTGAGCTAGTCAACACATTTTACAGATAAGTTGATCACCTATGTTGTGTGTGCACCTGGGGTTTTCACGCTTGGGTTTATTCAGTTTTGACAAAGTTATTGCCCTTGACTTAGTTAAATTTAGCTATTTTCAATTTGTGTCGCATATAGCTAAAAAGGTGTCTGACCTAGAGTCACGAATCATTACAGAAATGTTGATCCGCATGTGATGTTGTGCAACTAGGGGTTAACGTATGGATTTATTCATTATTTGTAAAGTTATTGCCCTTGAATTAATTATAATTTGCAATTTTCAACTGATGACGAGCATAATAGAGAAATGTTAATAAGCATGTGTATTTGTGCTCATAGATGTTTGCTTATATATTTATTCAGTATTTGAAGACCTATAGCTCTTGATTACAATTTGCAACTTACATGCCAAAACTTATTTGACCTAGTGCCATGAATCTTTACAGAAATGTAAGTAAGTATGTGTGTCGGGTTTCTATCTTTATTAATATAGTAAACATAAGATTTTGTCTGTGGATTGGTTCAGATTTGTAAGGGTTATTGCCTTAGTTATAAGTTTACAATTTTCAAATTGTGTATTGCGAAACCAAAAATTATTTAACCTAGAAATATGAAGCTTTATTAAACTATTGGTCAGCATGTGTAGTTTGGCATCTGGCATCTGGGTATTTCCTTTTTTATTTTCTCTTAAGTCCAGTTACCTCTCTGGCGTGGGTTCGATCCCCGGGAGATGCTTTGGTAGTTTAGCGCGGAGAAAGGTAGTCTAGTACTGGTGTAACCCTAGAGGAACGATGGTTAGGCAACTATCCGCCTATAAGACTGAAATACTGTGGGGAAAAGGCGTAAAATGAAACAAACAAACAATTCTCTTGAGTAAACAATTTAGGGATAAAGCGAGTCGGGTAGATTGTTTTTGTCTGTCCATCTGTCACACTGTCTTGCTGTACGTCAATAGACTCTCAGTTGAGTTTTGAGCAAATTATGAACACATTTTTTTTATTTTACTGTTTTGGCTTTACATGACCTAACCTGCGTTTGTTTGTATAATTTATTTCTATTTGTGAGCATATTTATTTTTGAATAAAAAAGGAACTACCCAAATTATAACACACACTAGCATTCTTCATTATTAAGGTACATAATTCTCTAAATGTACAATAATGTATTGTGTTATTAAAAAAACACGAAACATCATAAGATACAAGTCAAATAAATACATAAAAAAGATTAAGGTTTCTCAAAAAATCAAGAAACTTTATTATAAGAAATTCTAACACGACCCGCATTTTTCCCTATTGAACATAGAGAACCAAAAGTGTGTGTTACTATGCTATAAAGTCACTGTTGACGTTCTCTATTAAGTTATCATTATACATGTGGCGTAACCACAAAAATGCGACAGCCATAAATCAGGCGCAATTTTAAATTAGGTTAATATCATGTACAGCAGCATTTATTTGTAAATGTGTTAGAATCGAAATAATATATCTATATACTGATATTATCGCTTGATAAAAATCTTTAAGATATTGTGAAGATCATCTCAAATGCTTTTAAAGTGTAAACTATTTCAAAAATATTATTTCTGCCTTTTCTGTTATTAAGTATTATGCCAATATTTTAACTGCTTAATACTATTTGATGCACAGCACAATTCTATTTATTGCATATTTCCTTTGTTTAATGAAACGACTATCTAAATTATATTATAACTTATAAGTTATTCAAGTAAGGATATTTACCTTTTAATTATTTTCTTGTTGTAGTTGTTTATTATACACAATAGGACATTGCTAAACACGCAGTTTCATCACGATTTGTAAAAGTTTTTATAATAACCAATTAAATAGAAAATGGGAAAAAGATGAAAGAAGGGAAAAACACTTCCTTAATCGACTCTTATATTCTCAGTACATGAAAACTATGGCAAAACTGTTAGATTTTAAAATTTGGATAAAATGAAAAAAAAGTGTTTGAACGCGTATTAACAAGTATTATGATACATGCTTTTACAAAAAAGGAGAACATTTTTGTGACAATATGGTGAAAATCCCCGACAAAATGTTGTTTATTAATAGTTAAATGACAGCCAAGAAAGCGCCATTTTATATTGAGCAACCTATGTTCACATTCAAATAAGAAAGCCAATATCGTGAGCGGGTGGTCAATGTTTAACACGAATGTGTTTGTTCTATAACACCCGCATTTTAATTTTCTTGATGTTTGACAACATCATCTTCTTATGATACTGTTTAACAAGTGATAATAATGACAATGAGTTCTGTCACGCATTGATTCAATGAAGAAACAAACTATTTTACGCTTTTAAAGAGGTAACAAAAGAGGAAAAATAACAAATACAAAAATCTAAAAATATTGTGCTTAATTTTATTTTTGTTCATATCTGAGTAGCTCGTTTTAAACAAGAAGAGCCCTGCAATCACTGACTTTATGTGTGCACTGATATCATTAACGCTAATAAAAAACATTAGCATGTAGTAATTATTCGTCCAAGGTTCCCTATTATCACCTCTGCGGGTCCTTGGAAAATAATTAAAAGAAGAATGAGGAGATGGTTATTTTTCCTCTGAGAAAATACTTCTGACGAGTTATGAAATCTTAAACGCTAACTCGCCTTTAAATATCAATTAAACTGAAAACTTAATTAAAATGTATTTGAGGCTACAAAATGTTGTTTAAACACCCAAGCATGATTTACATCATGTATTACTATTTTATTAGGAAAATCTAAGTCAAAGAATTGTGCAGTAGTAAATATTCAATGACATAAATAATATGTGCGTACACCAAATCTGATAACTAGCTACTCCGATTATGGAGAAACACAATCATTACAAGGGTGTGTAATTGACATTAAATGTTCCTCAGTACTGGATTCAAAAATTCCGTGTAAACTTGATAATGTATGATATACGATGGTAAGCAATATCCCAGAATCTAGCAAAATATAGATGAAATACGCGCAAATTATGTAACAATGGTGAATGAAACATGCTTGTTTGGTAGATTTTAAGACATGATGATGTGTCTGTTACATACCATGACACATAATTTAATTTCAGCAAGTTCAAATAAAATTACAAACCAATCGTTAGTAAATCGTTGTCGAATCTAACTCTGCTCTTAACGTTCACATTTCTAAATTTGAACGAAATAACACAAAAATTATAAAAAACATTCCAATAGAAAGTATTTAACCAAGTCCAGTAAGCTTTTAAATGAAAATATAAAAGTCATTTTACATGTTCTTTAGCGTTACACTAAATTTCCGCTCATAATACACGTTGTAAGTTAACTTAAAACATTCGTAATGACGTTATCAACAAACAAATGTTAAATATATAAAAACACACATCTTTAAAATGCTTGAAATTCAAATTTGGTAAACGTTTAATATTTTGGGCAGAAAATGGAAAATTTCTGAAGATAAATGCTCTTTACTGTTAAAATTTCTATTGACTGTTTATACATGGCACAATATTTTCAATAGTTTTCATCAGTTAACAATGTAAAGCACACATTGCATTTTGTACAAGACAATGTGACGCATAATTATTATGCTTTTTGAAACAACTGAAATAATTTTAATTTGATATCATGATATTTCAAAATAAGACAATCATACAATAAGGAATCTTATTAGGTTAGTATTTTAATATCTGGTGTATTTAGTTGCACTGTGCCTTCCGTAAATATTAATAAATATGTCTCAAGCCTCACATGTTACTTTATCTGCAATGAGCCGAAAAGACACACTTCATCAATACATATATGACGCAAATGACTATACATGCTTACTAATAATTAAAAAATAACATTCATTGAAATTATCGAATAAAAAGGTAACTAAGTCTACAAACTAACTAACTAACTAAATAAAATATAAACAAAATAAAATAACAAGAATAAAAATTAAGAATGATAAAAAATATAGAACAAAATACGCATTTCTTTTTTTCGGTTCATAGTTTCCCGTTATCTAATGTTTACTTATGTGCAGCTTTATAAGAATATCTTCAAGGAAATGTCAATATGTTGATATGAAAAAGTAGCTCATAACAGAAATAGGGAAAGATCACAAAAGATGACATACATTTAGTTACATAATCTTGAAAAATGAGGTTGTCGAAATGTCAGCATTTCCAGACACAAAACGGAGCGGTTTGTGAAAATTTTATAACTTCATAATGATATATTATTTTAATCAAGGTGCAAAAGAAATATAAACAATTTAATAAAACACGGAAGTAAACTACAATGATATTATTTATGTTATGATTATGCACAGAAATAGGAAACTTATCAAATTATGTCGGTCGTAAGAAAGACACGACAAAAATGTCAAAGTCCTGAATCAACTAGATATGAAACACGGTTTAGTTCTATTGTATATAAAAACAGCAAAAGCATACATAAGAAGAAGAACAAAATAGGGTACATGGCTAATTATATTTATATTACTCGTTGAGCTTAACCCATATGAGTTTGTAAGTGACCTTCATTTTATACCAAAATATATAAGTGTATCAGGTAAGTTCTGTAAATGACTTTTAGATAAATTCTGTTGATGCCTTTACAAGTTTCATGATGACCCTTACGTATGCGCAAATTGAGCAACATCCGCTTAGTCATAGGGCCACAAATGGAATTATTTCCAAAATTATCGAAAAATGATCTCCAAGTAATAAATGTTTTTCCTCTTAAGAAAGAAATGCGGAAGGCTGTTACAGATGGATTTTGTAAATGACCTGATTTCATAGACAAATAAAACAACGAGTCTTACATAATCAAACAATTATCAAAACACATTATATCTTACAAAGTATTCTATATAGATGCTTATCCTTTAATTTGATAAAGTTATTCTGCCAAGAATAAATCTATCGACGTTGTGTGTCTTTATAAAAGCACTGTCAATTCATTTTTTCTTTTCAATAAACAATACCATTTTAGATTACATCTGCCATCTTCTTCTCTGTTATCAGAACAAACAGGAAATTGTTTAGATTATCCTACTAGAATTCCTATTATAATAAATGCCAAATTATAGATAAAGTCTAGACTTGTTTTTTATGCATGATTGTTATCTGTAAATGAATACATTGTTTCCACATGTGCATTGAAATTGTAAATATATATTGTCACAGCTTAGTTACTACGCAATGCATATTCGTGCTTCTACTTGTTTTCGTTGTATACGGCCTTATATTATTAAAAAAACTACATTGTTAAAAAGACGAGAATGTGATATTCATATTCAAAATAAATTGCATTGAAAATAATTTAACTAGATTGGGTTCAATTGTCTTTTTATCTAGTACAATAAAATTGATCGACAAGCTTAACAAAGTAGATTGTATGTGGCTGATTGGTTAGATCATAAACCTTTACAACTTGGCTGCCCTCGTCTTGGGTAAGGATCCCGATATAAGCTTGGCAAGACATTACCATGCCAGCTTACGGAACATCGATGGTTCTACTTAGGTTACCTTTCGTACGTCGCTTCTGTCTGAAATTGTGCGCAAAGGGGAAACCAAAGTCTTCCTTCATCATCACTAAAGTTAAAAAGTCAACGAGAGTTTTAACTGTGACAGAACAGAACGAACAACGTAAACTACACTGTGTTCAAAATGTAATTGGCTAATCCACGGTCATTGTGATTTAGACTTTTACTACAACATGATATTTAATATTCAATACATTATTCTACATGTTGTAAAATTGAAAATAAAATTGATCGAAATTAAAATTCCCATTACATTTTGATAAGGCAAAGCATGGATTTTTTCGATGCAATTCAACGCATTTCAACTCTTAACATAAAAAGACACATTCTGCAGCAAATTTCGTATTTTCTATTAGACAATGCTACTCTGTGTCTGCCATAAACTGTAGAAAACAATGTGTAATGAAAATAAAAGACACACGTGATTCTCCTCAATTTCCGTAATGAAGAGATTAACTCAGTCTGTTATTTTCATTTTTTCCTTTCACCCTTTATCCACATGTCTTGAATTGTTGCAAGAAATTTTTTATTAAGCAATGGAACTATGAAGCACATTTGGAGCTGGTTATGTAAGCCATTGTCTTGAGAAACAACACACACTTTTCACTATGTAATTTACACGCTGTCAAGAAGAAGGATTGTTGTTGATATAATAACATATTCAAATGAAAAAAAAAACTTTATTAAAAAAGAAAGAACACAGCGCTTACTACAAACTGTTTAACAGGACAAGCAGATAAAAAAAAACAATGTGTGTACTGAAAAGGTAATTTGTAATATTGTGAAAACAATACAGCTAGATATTTTGAAAAGAAGGTTATTATGCCAATTAAGGTCGTACAAATTATTTACTATATTCCTGAAAAATGAGGAATTAACATTTGAACAGTTATAATATAATACAATGTAGGTATATTTTCGTCGTGGTTCATACATGTTTTTTTTCCAGTAAAAAATGTTACATACGCTGGGTATTAAGTCATTATGATAAACGTATTCCTATCATATACGAAATAAAAGATAGGGGAAATAACGCATCGTCGCTTATATACTGCTTGTTTAGCAAATTTATCCGACAAACAATACTTCAATAAGAGGAGTTATACAAAGTACGTTTGTTTCCAGGGATGTAAAATGCAGCAAAATGGATTGTTGAAAATAAAGAAATATATTAATCACACAGAAGACGAATTACTCTTACGGCAAATATTGATATATATACCGTGTCGTGACAGGACTACAAATGCAATACTACAATGCATTTGACAGAACAAAAATTCATTATACTTGACTAGATCATTTAGAATCACAATGCATGTAGGCAAATCCCATGACAGCTTGATCTTGCTTTTTTGTATGGGTTTGTTTGTGTGGGTTTGTTATAAGTAAACGTGATGCGCATTTAAAGTAAACACCGGATGAATTCATATCTGCTGAGGACATATTCCACGATTATATATGTCAAATATCGTATTAAATGGATTAATATATCATTCAATTTACATATCACTTTGCATGCGTTTAAAGTAGACAAGTCATTTAAATGTAGACTATGCTCATTTTGTCTTTGGCAAGTTAATGTGATTTAGCTATATATTTCAGAAGCTGTATTATTTTAATGGTGTTTAATTGAATCGTTGTACTCATAATATTATCATTCCTATTCATTCAAAACATAATCATTCTGCACTTTACAGTGTTTATTCTAGAATTCGAAAAACAGGAGGGATTTTTATCAAAAAGTGAGAATATATTACATTTGTTGATCTTTTTCCTTCTTTATCTATTGTAAAAATGGGTGAACCCCCCATCGCCCCTCCTACAATAGACACTGCTTTATAACATTAACAAAATGGGACAATGTTTTGTTATGTTTTAAGACATTTTCTTTTCTTTTTCAGAATATGTTCATTAAACGTATAATCTGATTACTACACACCAATAATTGTATATGATTTTTAACCTATTGTAAATCTTAATTTTAAAATTGCACAATACAATATTTTAAGATATGTTTAATATTTGTCTGACCAATACATGTAAGATCTGCTATTAGAAACTATTTAAACTTCAGATCGATGCGTTAAAAATATGATTTGATCATTAAATTAAATTGAATATACATTATGGAACAATTTACAAGTCACTTAAAGGTCATGCAAAATTATGCAAAAAAAATAGATGATTGAATTAATCTTTGTAGCAAATAAATCGGCAAAATTGAACAACATTTTCCATTTGAACACATATTCTAATATTCAAGCACCATGCTTCAAGATAAATTGCTACATTTGTAAATAGTATGCATTTTGAATAGCAGATATATCTTATAACGTTACTGATAAAACAACAAGTATTTAATAAACTGTTAAACAATGTATTCGTATCTCTTCAGTTGGTTACAAGTAAGAAATAAAAGAAAACGGAACATTATATGCAGTCATAATTTGTGATAAAAAAGTTAAATTTTCTACGGATTGTGAATGTTTCATACGTTTCTTAAATATATGATATATTTCCTTTAAATGTTGATTCTCTGGAAGTTCATTTTCCGTTTACAGATTTGCACATTCAATGGACTATTAAAGTTATAACTAAAACATTTCTTTTAGGATGTAAACATAAATTAAGAAGTCGATTTTCGTATACAACTGATTTATCAAAGACAACGAATTAAATCTCGTTGGTTTATTGTTGCTTGTAGGGAAATTAAACTTTAGCACGTACAATATCAATATATCACAAATTAAATTTACATTGAAGATCAGCAAAAACTTTAATTCAATTTCAGTTTCAATCACAAATAATTTATGATTAATTTTGAACAATGTCTAAGATTGGTGAAAGTATTGATCGAAAATACGATAGTTCTTCAATTACATGCATTTACCTGGACAAAATGTTCGTTTATTTCTTCTGCGTTTTCTAGACATATACATATGATGCGCACTCTTTGCATCAACTGCAAACGATATACAAAGAACTATTAACATAACTATAAATTATTAATAAAACACAATAAATAAAATTGTAATCTAGTTTTACATTTCTAAATGTGTGCTTATGTATGGATAATACAATTTTAATTGCTGTTCAAATCTAATTTTAGTCATTTTATTGTCTTAGACATAAACAATGACTTTTACAGATTAGAAATAGCTGGAAAAAACAGTATTACCCAAAACGATCATTGCGTTTATTTTTATCAAACACGAAATCATCAAGTAAAAGTTGTAATGACGCATGATTCCCCATATATAGAAACTTGTTTATAGTATTGTCGTCAACAGAACAGCACGGCAGTCATTGATTGATGACTATAAAGGGAACTATTTCGTCAACTCTACAAATATCTTCTTTGACTTATAAGATTACAAAATTTATCTCATAAACATGGAATGTGCGAAAGAAAAGATAACAGACTTTATAACTAGGACCTGTTAACTACTGCAGAATGCTTATGTTGTTGACTTACCAATTTCTGCTTTGATCTAAAAGCATGCTTAATTAAACTACACCAGCAACATTTTCAATGTGGCTGCGTAAGACGGTGTTCCGGGTTCTGGGTATTTACTATTACTGTTTGAACATGAAATTGTTTTTAAAATATTGTATTTCACAGAATGAAATATGAAGTAAAAACCGTGAGAAATATTTCATTTTGTAGTTACTGACTGTTACAAAACAAATTTTGTTCTGTCTCTAGTATAGAGCTTCTCTTATGGCAAATTCTTTTTTTCTCTCTTTTAATAATTTTATTGGTCTCCAATATCTATCAATGGTTCAATAACGTTATAAAGGCTGATTTAAGCTGGAATAATAGTTCACATTTAGAAACATGCCTGGATAAGATTAATAATCTACTCATTTCTAACTAACAATTCAAACTAATATTTAAAAGATTTGTGAAAAACTCGAATTTTATTTCCAATACAATGTATAATAAATGCAATATCAATTCCATTTAATATTTCTATATTTTGTTTCAAAATACAAAACAAACTGTATATCGAATTGTTCTGCTAACTAATGTATTAAATTTTATATTTTATTAAAGAAACATCAATAACATTTCGGCCAAGTATGAAACGTGATCTCGACTCAGATAAAGTAAACACATCGGAAGCTATTACAATACACAAGTTTTGTCATGCCGTGGTGTTTAAAACCTTTAAGAACAACGCTGTGATTTTATCGTCTTAACAATTCTACGCGTTTATGACCGTACAAAGCAATATAGACTCATGAATAAAACATTGCATTTTGTTCTCGTTCAGTGATTGAAAAAAATAGTTGACACTTCCCAAAGTATTTTTTTTGTCCTAAAAATAAAAATTATGGGAATATACATACACCTTTCAACATTCCATAAATTCGGTAAGGGACTATTGATAAATGTTCTACTTTAGTATATTTACATTTTTTAGACACAACTATATGTACATTTGTATACATGTACGAATATCCTAGTTCTACAAAATACAAACACACAATGCTTTGTTCTTGTATTTTAATTTCTTAATTCAACAAGAAAAGCAAGCAAAGTATATACTGTACTTAAATAAGTCTTCTCAAGTGTGAATATTTAACATTTTTATTTGAAGTAATTTGTGTCGACATATTTATAATTATTCGAAATTCTGTAAAGGATAACAAATTTAACTACTTCGTATACAATTCTTTTTTTATAAATAACAAGTACGACAAGGGTAATGGCATTTCTACTTCATGTCTGATATCATTATTACTAAGAGTTTTTTACAGGCATGACACTGACCCACGCACTTTAAATATTTGACGTAACGAATATTACCATGGTGTGATGTTCGAAATATTTCTAAGACCTGTACTTTAGAAACGGAAGCAATAACAACAAAAGCTTTCCTAAAAAGGAACTACATTCCACATTTTAGTGTTGTCACTGGCGTAACTCTACATTAGTGTCCGAAAAAAACAGTACATCCTAATGAATAAAACAAATTAATTCTTACTTTGTACAATTCACTGTAACTAATATATAATAAAAAACACGATTTTTTACTTTACTGATTGTGATAAATGTTATCTTTACAAACAGCAAAAGTGTTTTATAATGTATTATTCAATCAACGTGATTGTGGCTAATTTGTTTTCATTGTGACAAAAATAATCATTGCCTTTGATCATTATACAGTTACTGTACCTACAATACACTATACAAGATAAAATTATTTTTATTACTGTATTTTAAAAATGAAATACTAAACATATATTTTGTTAAAACAGATACGTGCCTTTCAATATAAGAATTTTTTTTAATTTCTTACAGTCTAGGGAATATGCAAACAATAATATGGCACAGTAAGAATGGTTAGGCATGGATCATGAAATCGTCAAACTATTAGATAATAAAACAATAAGAGTATTATCAAGATTATATTTCTATAGTATTTACAATAGTGCAAATAAAAATATATGTACATTAGACTGTTATAATTCAATAACGGACAGAATTTCTTTATATTAATTTCTTAATACTATTGCAATACCATTATTTTTGATGATTGATAAAACAAGCAGATGCACCATTTATGTTGTTCGTAACTTTAAAAGACAATCATTTTACACCTAGTGCATAGTACAGTGGGACAAGCAACAACCCATTATATAAACCGTCCTATGCTGGCACTCAATTGAAAGCCGGTCAAACTTCAACGTACCGTTAAATAAGTATTTTCGCAGATTATTTTTATGTCGCTTATATGTAAAATACATTAATAGAGTATATTGAATGAGTGTAGTTTAATACTAAATTTATTGAACGAGTTGAATAAAATCATATTATGTGAGCCTCTGGCCAGCATAATATTGTTTTATTCAACGAGTTCAATACATTTAGTATTGAATCTAAACGAATATAATATTCTATTTATCACATATATAAAATGAGAACAGTAAACTGGTAAGATGAGTTATTATTAGCGCGCTTTAACGCTATGTTTCTGTATAGCGCAAATGACGTCACGTCAAAGTGTTATTTTACTAAACAGTGTAATATCGTTTTTATTAAATGGCTTTATTACACTCCTGCGACGCGGTTTATGTGATAAATGAATTTCCGTACAATTATGTGAAGACCTTTGTAATTTACTGTTTAACAACAAACAGCCACCGGAAAATCTTTGCACCACCGGGATAGTGGCAAACTTCACTACCATTTATACTTGCCCTAAACACTCAAAAATCAATTCATCCGATAGATTTAATGTTAATTATTAATAATTGACTTCATTTAAAAGCTATTTTTAATTTTTTTGTTATCAAAAATTGTATTTAAAAATTTGTCCGGGCGGAATTTCATGTATTCCGATCGGAATTATGCTGTCCGGCCGGAATTTACTTATATTCCAATTGGAATTTTTTCCAACATTATTATTTATTCCAACGGGAATTTCAATTTTTCCAGCAACGCAACAGTTGATTTCACTTATTTACACTGTACACTAGTTCTTGAACTTGAAGACAAAATATAGATCGAAGAGATAACGTTGTGCTAGTCTAAAGTTGCCTGTTTCGATATATTATGCCCCACCGCAAACACCGGGTATTTTAAAATAGAATAAAATAGGATTTATAAATATTATTTTCTTTACATATTTTACATTGTTTTAGCTTTTTGTCCTCACAAATCACGTTTGATTTTCTATAATATTACCCGTTACATTTTTTTTATAAATAACGTCTTTTATATACACAGTTACTTTCATAAATATGTTTCCCTCGTAAATAAATTTCATATTAATAACGATATCTATTTTTGAAAAAGAAATTTTATAATCACTGTGGACAGATCCAGCAATATAATTAAGATAAATGGATATTATATAAAGCGAGATACTCTATTAAATTTCGTATCTGGAACATTAAAAATGTACCATTTTCAATGCCACAAAAATTAAGACTGATATTATAATTGCTTTGTGTCTGAATTTATTTTTGATGATACTACGTTTATCCATCGCATTTCCGATTACACACTTAACATAATTCACTTTTCTTTATTAAAAAGTCAATGATTATCGCGATGCTATGACGTACATCTGAATTGTTTTTATTGTATTAAACATCTTTAATATGACCAATGTATCAATATAAATATAAAAATATTCATAAGATATTAATTAAATATAATATCACACAAGATAAATAACTCAATGAGTTATGTTGTACGATCTCTACTTTAGATACATATCTTTGTATTTAGAAATTCTTTGCAATGCACTACAGCAATGCTTTTTATATGCCCGAAAGAATTTTGGGCATATTATGTTATACCCCCTAGCGTCAATCCGTCTGTCCGTACAAACCACATTAGCTACATTATGGGGTTTTGTCTATTGTTCTCATAACAATAGATGTCTTTGATGTCATTCATTCCGTTTCTATTGTGGGTTATTTTCTGATTTGTGGTGTTAAAAAGAACAAAAGAAAAACCCATAATGTAGCTCTGGTAAGAACGTCCGTCCGTCCATCCGTTAGCAATTTGGTTTCCGGAGCATAACTTAAGTTGCATTTTGCCTACAATATTCAAACTTCATAGGATGATTGTCCATATTGGGTAGAAAACCCCAATTGATGTTGGGGTCAAAGGTCAAGGTCACTATCACCTTAAAACTTAAAACAGTTTCCGGAGCATAACTTTTGTTCCATTTGGCCCACACTTTTCAAACTTCATAGGATGATTGTCCATATTAGGTAAAAGACCCCTATTGATTGATTGAAGTTGTCTGGAATATATGGCTCTCTCCAGGAGCTTTAATTTCTCCAGATTTACATCTTCTGTATAAAGTACATTTATTTGAAGAAAAGTAATTTCATTATATTTTAATGCTACGTGCCTACGCATTTAAATTACCCTGTAAATGAAATTAAATGATGAATATTTATTATATTTACATAAGAAGAAAGCAGATTTATTTTGCCGACGTTTTAGAGAAGTGCAGAGTTCATGGGACCACGCAATATTCACCAAGACAAGGAATGTACATTTAGTATCATTTGGGCCGATATACCGGGAGAAAGTTTAGAGGTTTGGGTTTTACGTCACATCGATACAGTATAAGTCATATGGCGATGTTCAAGCTTTACTGGTAGAGGAAGACCTTAAGTGCTCTTCCGTGTATAACTCCAGGCACAAACAGGTACCTGAGAAGAACCACCGACGTTCCGTAAGCTAAGTGGGTAGTTTCCTGACATGAAAGAATCCAATGTCACTGTCTGGATTCGAATCCACAGCGATGAGAGGCAAGTAGTTTGAAGTCAACGACCACTACCAGTCGGCCACGGACGCCGTAGAATGGTATAAAGATTTTGTGTAGACAAGTAAAAATTTGACATTACAACAATTCAGTCATTCACACTATTATTCCTTATACCGAAATAACCATGTAAATATCCGTCCCGAGGCTTTGTGCTCATATACTTTCTATTTTACGATTCCTTCAATACATTGACATTTATTTGATATTATTTCCATGCATAATAACACAGAAATAATAAGATGTCATTATGTTTTATTCATTATTGATGGTTTACTTAATCGCTTTTTTGATAGGTCCTTCAAACTATATAGATTGTATGTTAATGATAACAATGAATTGTTGTGTTATTTAAATTAAATTAAAATTAAAACAAAACATGACATTGACAAATTAAGTTAAGAGCCTGATATCAATATAAACCAAATATCTGTGTTTAATAAAGAAGATTAAAATATTGGAATATTTCATTAAATATATTTTCTCCTCGTTCATTTTTAAACACAAAACTTGACATTGCGTTTTTAATGTCTATATTCTAAAACTGACATACATTTTCCATCTTATTCGTCTAACCAAATAAAATAAAATTCAACAAAGATGAACTAGATCAACATTGAAACGGTTAACTGGAGTCGTAATGTTATTTTGTGGGGGGTAGGGGTTAGGATAGGGGTATTCCATAACATTCTTTTTGTTTTTGTTTCTTTGTTTGTGTGTTTGATTGTCTGTTTACCTTTTAACCAGGTTGTGTTTTGGGGACGTATGATACAATAGTGCACATATTAAAGAAAAAAAACTGTTAAAGTTTAACTTCAATGGTCACCAAAGTAATGCATCATTTGTAATCAATGTAATGTCACTTACGAGGTATCACCGAGCGGTTTACACAAGATGGAACTTTTGGTTCCCAAGTAAAGAGCGTTTATGTTTTACATTCTCACTACATAATACTGGAATATTCATAAAAAACAAGGAGCTCTATTGCCTGAGAGTAAAAATCTGCATATAACAGAAGAGTTTAAAAAAAAACGTGAATAAGGATCTACAAGGCAAAGGCAACGTTCACAGGACGCAGTCCTCAAGTTACCACAGCAGGGCCCCCACAAGGCATTAAATC